>NC_060288.1:32695721-32899181 GCF_021613505.1 Equus quagga | reverse complement strand
GGGGGGGGGGGGGGGCGGTATGACATGGAACCTGTTTTCCTTGATATTATCCTTTCTTTTCATAGAAGACAAAACAAAATTGAAAATGAGTATAAAGCTCTTGTTCCCTTGTTTGATTTAATATTAGCACTCTAATATCATATGTGGTCCAGGCAGAGAAATATTTTTCTAGATTTTCATTCTGGTACCTTCCACCATCTCTGGCACATCACAGAAAAGCATTGTAATCTACTCACCATTGCACGAGCACTTATGGGCAGAGTTATTGCTGTATTGGTATTCGTGAATTTGGGGATTCAGAAAGGTCTCCAGAAGCTGCTTCTCAAGTGTCAGGAATCTCTTGTATTTTGGGGAACATTCTTTTTAGCAAGTAAGGCCTATCTTGTTATTTAAAGCATTTCGCTCAGACATGTCACATCTTCCTTTCTTGGCACTAACTCCCAGTACAGATAAGTGTTAGATAGGCAAGTGTTAAGCACCGCTTTATATTTCCATTTCCCCGAGTGTCAGCACTAATAAACCACAGCGTCAATATGTGCTTTCCCTACTTTGAGGTACCAAGCAGAGGCCTCCAGAAAAAGATACACAGCCATGGGGGGAAAACAAGTAAACTGTAGAGTGCTTCGTAAAAGTCTTAGGAGGTTTGACACAAAACAATGATGTTTCCAAATAGCAGAGAAAACTATCAACAATTGAGAGACATTATAAATAACCTGGAAAGAAGATTTTAATCGTATTTAGAGATGTTTTTCTCCGAAATTGAATAGCAATATATGTTCAATGTAAAAAACTAATAAACACAGAAATACACTCCCTCTCAAAATTACTTTTAATCTCAGCCCTAAAGAAAATGTTGTTAATATCTCAGTGTATGTTTTAAATATATTTATGAATATGTTTATACACATTTATGAACATATGTGATTATATACTATGTTTTTAGATTTATAAGGCCATGTTTTGCCAATTGCTTTTTTTACTTAGCAATTTATTATTAATATTTTTCCATGACATGTCTCTTGACATGTCAAGAAATAGTATCCTTTAAAATAATTTTAATGATTGCATGATATTCTCTTCCATATATTTAGAAAAACAGTACCATAATTTACAAACCAATCTCCTATTGATAGAAATTTGGATTATTTAAAAGTGTTTCACTTTTATAAGCAAGGTTATGATAAATGTACTCACACATACATCATTATACAACTTTATAATTATTTCCTCAGGGCAAATTCGCAGAAGTAGAATTACTAAAACTTCTCTGATTTTCAATTTTTTATTTAGAAAAACGACAAACTTATAGAAAAGTTGTAAGAATAGCACAAATATCCTTGTTCTCTTCATCTGGATTTCCCAATTGTTGACATTTCTCCACGTTTACTTGTACTTCTCCCTCATTTGTTATCTTTGTCTCTTTCTTTCTCTCTCTCTTGACATTCCACACCATATACTTTATTATTTTTTCTTAAGAACAAAGATATCCTCTATAACCACAACAAATGATTAAACTCGGGAAAATTAACATTGATGCCATGTTGTTATCTAACTTGCCAACCATATTGTAATCTTCTCAATTGTTCCAAAACTATCTTTTCCATTTTTTCCATCCGCAAGCCAATCAAAGATCACGCATTCCATCTGTCCTCTCCTTTAACCTAGATCAGTCCCCAAGATTTTTTTCCCTGAAGTTGATCTTTTTCAGGCCAGTTGTTTTTCAGAAGGCCCTTCAGTTTAGATTTGTTTGATCATTTGCTCATAATTCAATTCAGGTTAAACCTTCTCTGGCAGCAATATTTAATAGGTGATGTTGTGTCTTCCAGATAGCGCATCAGAGATTACACGATGTCAATTCGTTCCATGAGAGTTGATGCTAAATTTGATCATTTGGTTAAGGTGTTGTCTGCCAGTCTTTTCAATTATATAAGTACCTTTTCTCCTTTACAACTGAAAAATGGTCTGTGTGATGACGTACACTTTTTTAATGCTTTAGTCTTATGTCGCTAAGTTCCCCTCCAGAAAGGTTGACCCATTTCTAAGTGATAAGCAGGAGTTGGAAAAGTTATTCACTGGGGAAGAATATGGAACAGACGGTTAGAAGCCTTCAGTGTCTCTAGAAAGATAAATTCACTGGATTTGTTTGAGGAAGTGTATGCACTTCTGTTTTCTCACCAAGAAAACCAGAAGCTATAAATGGCCCACTCCTTCTAAGTCTTTCCATTCAAAAGATGAATGTTTGTGGGTGTGCTGTTGCTGCTGTGGTTATTGTAGTTTTCTTTCCTATAATGTAAGAGTTTGATAAGTAAAAGAATCCTGGGCAGCTATGATTTGAGTTTAAGGTTAAAACCGTGTGCAGGTGTCTACATACCCTCTGATAACCGTATCTTCAACTGTTATTGCTCCTTACTTTCCCTGGGCCTCCTACCCAGCCATCACCACGTTTAACCATTTTCACCTTGCTTCTTCTGAGCTTTACGTCTCCTCTGATCCTGACTTTGTCTCTCTGATCTCAGCCTATCCTGACTTCTGGATTGGCACCTCCCTGCTGACCCATGACTTGTCTCTTACTCACTGTCAGGGTTTCATCTCATGCTCACTCCTAGCCCTCGGAATCCTGTCCTGTACTTTAATCCAGTAAGTAGCTGTCTCAGTCTGTTTGGGCTGCTATAACAAAATACCATAGACAAGGTGGCTTATATACAACAGAAATTTATTTCTTACAGCTGTGGAGGCTGGGAAGCCCACCCTCAAGGTGCTGGCAGATTTGATGTCTGGTCAAAGCACACTTCCTGGTTCATAGATGGCCTTTTCCCTATGTCCTCGCATGGAAGGGGCGAGAAGCTTTCTGAGGCATTTCTATAAGGGCACTAATCCCCTTCAAAAGGGCTTCACCCTCATGACCTAACCACCTCCCAAAAGCCCCACCTCCTAATATCATCACCTCAGGGGTTAAGTGTCAACATATGAATCTGGGGGGACACAAACATTCAGACCGTAGCATAGCTCTTTCTCTCATCCCAGGGTCTGGTTTCCATGACAGACTCTGGCCTCAAAAGACTGACCCAGGACAGTGAGCCTGGGCAGAACCCAGAAAATACAGTCAAAATATACTTGCTAGATTAGGAAATGAATGACATAGAATGAGATATGGTAGAAAGACATTGGTTTTCTAAACCTTGGCCCAAATTATCCCCTTATCCTATAGAAAATAAGACCAAAAGAGAGAGAGAGAGAGACATACTTTCTGGTTGTTGAACTAAATGACACATATAATTAGACTCATATCCAGCTCTTCTTCAGTCGTCTCTCTCTCAGCCAGTGCTGTGTTTGAGCTGGCTGTCCTGGATGCGCACATTTTCTCCATCTCTTTCCCCACCAGTGTCAGCTCATCGCCCATAGCCTCTTGTCCCTTCTAAAACCCCTTAATTTCCACCTATTTCCCAAACTCAAGCTACTGATCCTAGCTAACTTCCAACTGTGAACTGCGGATTTATCAAACCATGTCCCTCCTGTGATGAAGCAAAGTGTCAACTCAACATCGACTCCCATTCTGTGTGGGTTCTCTGATTCACTGTGAGCTGGCCTCTGCTCCTTGGGTCGCTGACCTCGGTTGGCCATTATTGTCCCATCCTTCCTACAGACTTCCTGTTTGCTGACCCCATGCCTGACTTCCAATTCAGAGCCCACCTTTTCCTAACCTCGTCGGCCTGCTCTGATATGGATGTTTGTGAGTGTTCTAACAATGTGTGACTAAGTCATGGTCAAGTGATTACCCTCATAATGTAGTTTTCCACTGTGATAAAAATAAGCCAAATATATCTGGCCCATTCTCTCACACTCTTTATGCATTAAAATGGGAATTAGAAAACTTCTATAAAGGGCCAGATAATAAAATATTTCAGATTTTTGGGGCCAAGAGGCAAAACCAAGAATATTTTGTAGATATTATATAATAATATATATAATAAGAAATAAAACAAATTTCTACAAATGGTTCATTGATGAAATTCAAAATATAATAATAATTGAGTACATTTTTTGTAATACAGTTCTACTACTGAGAAGAAAGGAATTCTTTTTCAGGGAGTGAGTAACATTTCACTTAATTAGGAATCAGTTACTGTTCTTTATCATCAAAATCAATTACAAATGTTCAACTGTTAGTGTTGATCTATAATGAGATTTCATGTATTTAATCTTTGAAAACATCTTTTCACACAGATGGGAGCTGTCAAAAACTGATATAAATCCATGAACATATGGTTTTAATTGAGGATATTCATCACTTGAAAACCAATTTTTAGAATTCTATTAGAATCTTCTGCTTTAGCATGTTACTACACTGCAGAGGGATTACTGCCAGTTGACAGTTAGGTGGGAGCTCCTCAGTTGCAAGGTTAAATGGATTCTGAGGGCCAGCCTGGATAGCCTAGTGGTTAAACTTCAGTGCACTCTGCCTCGAGGCCCTGGTTCGGTTCTGGGTGCAGAACCACACCACTCATCTGTCAGTGTCCATGCTGCAGCGGCAGCTCACTTAAAAAAAAAAAGTGGAAGATTGACAACAGATGTTAGTTCAGTGCAAATCTTCCCCAGGAAAAAAACAAAAAAAGATTTTGAAATATGGGAATTTCCCTTGCTCTTGCTTGTGTCAGGGCCCAAAATGTGCTGCTGAAGCTATGTTTTGAGCTTCAGAATTACAACCACTGCTTCCACGTCTTGGCTATTGTGAATGGTATTGCAATGAACATAGGGGTGCGTAAGTCTCTTTGAATTGTTGATTTCAGGTTCCTTGGACACATACCCACTTGTGAGATAGCTGGGTTAATATGTTCTCTTGCATAAAAAAGGAAAAGGTAGACTTAAATTAAGCTGCCAAGAACTGCACATAAACCACACCCAATCTGATCCATGCCATACCCTATAATCTGGGCATAACCATGAGAGTGTGGTGCACATTTACAGGCCATCAGTAATATGAGTCACAGCAGAAACAAATGGAAAGTCATTGATCTAGTGTGACCAAAATCAAAAGCAATCTATACTCAGAATCCAGGTGTTTTTCTCAAGGCAGCCAGGCCCAAGTCAAGGTCAAACAGGGACCCTCAGGGGCCCATGTCCACAACTGGACCTAGTTAATAAATGTGGAGGCCAAGCAAAAAGTGTCACTATACTTGAAACTTGAAAGACTGCTGAGCTTTTCCTCTGGCTTTGATGAATTGCATAGATATTTTCCTTAATCAAGTCTCAGGGTCTGAGAAAAGCAACTTAAAGCAAACAGAGTCTGAAGAGAGGCTAACAGATTAATGGAAAGGTTGAAGAGTTGAGAGAGAGTATAGCATGAGATAAAGTGAGTAAATAACTAAAATGTAACTGCTGGGCTCTCTCTAATATCCTCCTGGGCTGTAAGACGGCTCTCACCTGATTGCCACCAGGATGCTGCAAATACATGGGAATTTAATTACCCCTAAAGGAAGGCTCTAAAAGCCTATGTTCTGAGAATTTTTAATGTTCCTGCAGTATCTTTGGAATTGTGGCTCTAAAACCACACATGGTGTTCCCAAATAAATTGGATACACAATGAAAAAAAAAAAAAAAGAATTACAACCACTGCTAAACTGTGTAGCAAAGAGATCTTACTTTATGTTTTAACTTTGGACAATACTGCAAGTGTATAAAGTAGCTTGACAGTATCTGTGATTCAAATACTAATTGTCAAAATGACTTTACAGCAATGTAAGTGTTGCATATACCCACTGCCTTGCCTTGTAATTTTATGTTGAATTCATTTAAAAATGTTATCAAGCCTACAGCAAAAACTACTTTCCAAAGCCTTTCAGTGTTCCACTGTTGTGGTTGAGAATTGCTCTTCTCATTCGAAAAAATTTCAATTTTGATCCTGAGCTATAAAAATCTCCATAAAACTTTACCACTGCTGAGCCATCAAACTGCTATGTGGCAAAACAAGTCAAGATATTTGGCTGTTATTTCTAACAGCATTTTACAGCACTGACAATGGTTAAGTCTACGAAAGCAAATGAAATTTAACATTGATACTACTGGTTTGATAACATAAAATATATTGAAACATTTTCTGCACAATTAATAATAAAATAAATAACCATAGGCTTTAAACACTTTGCATTTCCACAAGCTTTGTAAATTTGTCCAACTAAAACCTTTTCTGCTCCATGCATATTTTACCAGCATCAATTCTAACACATCTTATCAGATTCCACTTCAGTTTGTACTTAGGGTTTCCTCAATTTCTTTCATGTATTCTCATTAGGAGTTGTTATATATAAATTATTCATAGGTGTTGGTTCTTTGTTACTTTAAATTCATCATTAACTTCTCAAATAAACAACTGCTGAGTAATATTGCTAACATCTGTCATCTTATCAAGAGCCAAGGAAAACTACTTAAAATTATTTGCTTTGTGGTTTGACTATTATTCCCAAATTCCTCAACTCTTCGTGCAACTATTCTTGCTGAAAGGCTGATCGTCTTAAACAAGTTTATTTTCTCTGGATATATTCCTTTGACTGCCAGTCAAACTTGATGTAGTTAATTAACTCACCATTGAGAAACAGCTTTCCTTGCTTGGCCAACAAATGAGCCACTTGGAAAGTTACCTCTCTTGCAGCCTCGCTTTCGTTGCTAATTTTTGTGAAGAAGTTCTGCTGTGATGAGCTATTCTGTTTTAAATTTTCCAAACTTTTTCAATCTTTGCTTTCCAGTGAGTTAGGAACATTGTGATAAGAGCCTCATCTGATAATGATGATGCATAATGTATTTTTTTAGTGCAGCTATTTATTATAATCATCCTATAATAAATAAAATCATTTAACATCTAAATAAATAACAAATTAATTGACACTCTACTTTGCCTTAAAATTGTGACATTCAAAGTCCACTTTTTCCTTCTTTTTTTTATTTTTGTTTTGATATTAAGAGAATGCTTTGGATGATAAGAAATAAATAAAATAAAATGGCATGGTTGAAACGCACTTGGTTGAAAGTTGTGAGTTCACTGTGATCTGCGGTACACTGAGCAACAGCTCCAAGTAATGAGAGGTTCACATATTTATACTCTGTCATTGTAGCCCAAAAGTGACCATGGACAGAACGTAAATCGATAGGCATGGCTATGCTCCAATACAACTTTATATAAGGATGCTGAAATTAGAAGTTCACATAATTTTCATGTGTCCCAAAATAATATTCTTCTTTAAGATTGTCTCCACTCTTTTATAATATAAAAACTATTCCTAGCTCATAGGCTATAGAAAAGCAGTAGTAAGGTGGGTTTGGTCCACAGGCTGTAATTTGTTGATCCCTGTGTTAAAACAAAGAGCAAGCGAAGGTTAAAAGGACGTAACATCTAGCAACATTACATCTTTACTTAAGTGAGTTTTTAACAGTTGCTCTGATAAAAAGCCAGCACTACACAGGAATCTATATGGAATAGGAACTGAGGGTGGTGGTGTCTAATCTGATTCCAACGTTTGAGATATTGAGCAGTGGTGGTGCCCAGTAGACACACACATCCCATTAGTAAGTCATTGTGGTTATTTCAGAATGAAATACATCATTTTATTTTTCAATTTTTGTGTTTTTTCAAATGGCTGCTAAATTACTAGGCCACAACTATTTATTCACTTATCTGAAATTCTCTACTTAATAGAGTCATCATATATATTTAAAAACTTTATTCTTTTTAGAGCAGTTTCAAGTTTACAACAAAATTGAGAGGAAGGTACAAAGATTTCCCACATACTCTGTTATGACTTTGTTAGATTACCATTTGTTAAGTGGACCACAGGGTGCTGTTGGTGTGCCCCAGTTCAACAACAGACCACAAGAGAAATTGAAATAAAGAATTTTATTATTCACAAGTCCTGGAGGAAGTACCCAGCACTCCTCAAGGGGCCACACAGGCAGCTCAAGGCAGAGTGAAGACAGAGAGAGACAAGACCTGGGGTGCATGCCTCTCTTAGGGTCCATGGGTGAAGTGCTTTGGGGTTCTCTGGATAAGACCAGATTGGTCAATTCAAACCAAAAGAGCAGAGCTTTGGTAAGCCCCACAGGAGTCTTATCTAAAGGGTGCTTAAGACACATTGGTGATGGAAGGCAGGAGAGACCATTGATCACAAGGGCCGGAGGGGGAAGTCATATAAGGACTTACATTTGCTTGTGACTCTGTGGGCTGCTATCTGGGGCATGAGCATGCATGAGGGGCTCTTGTCAGTTTAAGGTCCCTGCAGGCCACTTGGCCAAACAAAATGGATGCTGAGGCAGCAATACCATGGAGTAGCTTAGCTAAACTCTCAACAATCACTCACTAGAATAGTAGATTTTTCACCAAGGATGAAACTACAATGACTCATTGTTATCACCCAAAGTCCATAGTTTACATGAAGATTCATTCCTAGTGTTGTACATTGTGTGGGTTTGGACAAATGTGTAATGACATATATATATCATTACAGTGTCATACAGAGTACTTTCACTGCCCTAAAAATCCTCTGTTCTCTCCTATTCATCCTCCCCTCCCCCCTGCCAAAGCCTGGAACCACTGATCTTTCTGCTGTCTCCATAGTTTTGCCTTTTCCAGAATGTCACATAGTTGGAATAATACAATAGGTAGCCTTTTCAGATTGGCTTCTTTCACTTAATCACATGCACTTTTCTTTCACTTAATCATGTGCACTTGAGGTTCCTCCATGTCTTCATGGCTTGATAGCTCATTTATTTTCTGTGCTGAATAATATACATTGTCTGCATGCACCACGGTTTATTTAACCATTCACCTGCTGAAGAACATCTTGATTGCTTCCAAGATTTGACAATTGTTGTGAATAAAGCTGCTATAACAGCTTTAGGGTTTTACAGGGACACAGGTTTTCAGATCCTTTGGGTAAATACCAAAGAGCGTGATTGCTGGGGCATATAGTAAGAGCATGTTTAGTTTTTGATAGATATATTTTTTAGACTAAGATGCTGTGAAAAAGTTGTTGAGACACTAAGGATCCATGAATCTAACAGGTTTGGGAACTTCTGATCTAAACTCTGACTTAAGTAAGATGCAGCTCCTTCCAGAAGAGGCTGGGCCTCCTGGAAAGACCATCCTTCTCCCGCACAATTCAATGTCCACAGTTCAGAAGAAGGGAAAGAGATCCTTGTGCCCAGGACTCTTCTTTCCTAATAACTTCAATGGGAAATAGAAATAACCCAAAGAAAGGAAATGATAAGAACAGAAAGAAAAGCAAATGGGGAAAAGCAGACGGGGAGCCGATATTTCTATGCCATGGTGATTTTCTTCTCCCTTTCCAGAGACACGCTGCCTTCTCTACATTGTGTACCCCAATCATTTCTAATCTCAGGCTTCTTTGTTGATTTGCTTAGGCTGTTACAGTGGAATTTGCTTTTATTGAATTCTCAGCATGAAAACAATCCTTGCTGAAAGCAAAATTGTGTGTAAAAGTGTATCTTCCTTCTAGACAGTGATATGAGCAGCCTCCGTGAATAGATGGGCACTGGAAGTAAATGATGGGCAAGACATCTACCCTCCCTTTGGAGCTGTTCACAGTGCCTAAACATTTCCACAGGACAGAGCTACCAAGAATGAGGGCAGAATAGGGTGGAGCTGTAGAACCACTTCATTGGATTTACGCAGGGCCCCTACTGTCTCATCCGTGGAGACCTGGACCTTCATGTTATCTGCAGTATCCAACAGTCCTGGGAACCCCCGTCTCCTGCCAGTGCCTCAATGCACTTTGCAATTCTGCCATATCAAACCACCATGCATCTCAAAATGCAGCATGCCAGGCTGTTCGCTCTGCCTAGGAGATCCATTCCTTCCATCCATCTGAGGAAGATCTAGTTTTCTTCCAAGAACTAGAACAGGGGCTCCTTGACCCTCTTAAGGCAAATAAATGATTCCTTCTTTCTTGCCACTGCTGATGCTCCTGCTACATATCTTCGGTTTGTGCTCATCATAGCAAATTGCAGTCATCTGCTTACATTTCTGTCTCCTCTATTAGGATTTGACCTTTCTGAGGACAAGCCTCCGTCTCTTCTCTTTGTCTCACAATTGCCTAGAACAGTTTCTGGCACATAAGAGACCCTCGACGAGTACCTGCTGATTGAGTAAATGAAAAGTTGAATATCATCAGCAGCTTTCTGGAGCCCTGTGCTGTAGAAGAAAGCTTAAGATGTGGTCAACGCTCCCACTCTACGATGACAGGTAGCTGTTGACAGCAGTTTAGAGTCTAAAAGACTCTTTCATACACATGAATCCATTTAGTTTCTATAACAACTCTAGACGAAGGAAGTACTGTTACTCCTTTAGGAGCTAATATAACTCCCAAAATGAAGTTTAGAAACATTACGAGACTTACCCAAGGACACCAGTTATTAATTGGCAAATGTGGAATTGAGTCCAGCCTTAGTGAATATGGGGTCATAGTTTTTCCTTCAGTGATGGCATTTGTGCTATAAAACCATCCTCCCACCTTGTGCCTGAGTGGCATAAAGCAGTGTTTCAGCGAGGGCTCCTTGGTTATAAGCAACATAAACTGATTCAGGCTAACTCAAACAAACAGCATTTATTATAAGCATGTTGAAGCTTCATAAAATCTAGCACAGGCTGAAGAAATAGGCATTCCACCAAGGGAAGCTAGGATGCAGGAGCCACAGCCAGCATCTCACAGCAAATATAGACCTAAGAGGACACCCAAAGTGGGGTGAGAGCATTGCAGTGGCTTCTTTCTCCTTTGAGCCACTCTTTCAAGAGTCAAAGTCCTGAGAGATGATCCAATTGGCCAACCAACTGCTCCACTCCAGTCCACAGTGGGGAGAGAAAGGAACTGGCCCAGTCAAGAGTGGGAGAAAGGCACCCAGACTTAACTATCCTCCCATGACTCCACAAAATGTGGGATGATGATTACCCCAAAGGGAATTTGAGTATGGTTGAGCAGGGGGAAAATGCCGAACAACAGCAAACAAACAAATAAATAAATGCGACACTCAAGGTTATTATTTATTTGGAGCATTTTACATAGAAAGAAAGCAGGAAGGGCAATATATTTATGCTGATTGTTTCCCTGAAGGAAACTATAATAACTAACATAGTCATAAAAACCAATATAGTCATAATAACCAATGTAGTCATCTATATTCAAAAGTCAAATAGTGATGCTTTCAACTCACACATAAAATGTCAAGATGTGGAAGATTTCAGGCTGCTGTGCCATGGAAGCTTAAGGAAATATATTTCTTTCTTTGAAATGTGTCTACTCTCCATTATATGGCACAGTTACCTAAGTTGGGGGGGGGCTTACTTCTCTAAAATTCTTTCCTCATTTGATATCTTTTTTTCTTATAAATGAAGCCTTCTGGGTTTTATTTGCTTGACTTTGGCAATTTTTCTTTCAGAATATCCAGACACTTTGGGAATTAAGTTTCTTTCTTTCTTTCTTTCTTTTCTTTCTTTCTTCCTTCCTTCCTTCCTTCCTCCCTTTCTTTCTTTTCCAGAAATCATCAGGCAAACCTAGCTTTGCAATACCCAGAATTGATTAAGTCCCAGGCCCCTCCTTAAAATCATGATTAGATCTCCCTTCTCTTGTACCTGTAATCTGGTTGCGACCTTCAATAATTTCTAATTTGGGACCTGTTTTCCTTTCTTGAAGCATTACTGTGGAGTTTTTGTCGAATGCTTTTTGTTGAGACTGGCTACAGCAAATGAGTCAATTTGGGTACTGGTCAAGTTTCTATTGATCAGTGAAATTTCAAGAGAAAGGGTGAATAATTAGCAATTTCTTTTCCTTTCCAACATATTGAAGAAAAGACGGACATGGGATCAGTTATTTACTATTCCAGTTAGTGCGTAGCAGTTAAAAGTTTAACCCAAGTCACTTAATCTTGTTTTGCTTTAATGAGGCACTTTCACTGGCTTCAGCATCAGGTCAATTTGACTGATTGCCCTGGGACTTGCCAAAATCCCTTATCCCTAGCTGTTTACTTCCAAGAACTGGAAATTACTTTGGAAGGTAGCTTTAGGAGGAAGACTAATGTCCTCTAAAGTCTAACTTACCCTCACCTGCCATCCTCCTTAAAAGACAGGAGGTAGGACTAAAAGCAGGTAGGCTTTAATTTTAAGAGTTGCAGCAGACATTTCAACATCAATAACATATGCATAAAGTACCTATTGTATGGATTTGGTTGAACCATATGAAGTCACCACTTTTGTGAGTTAAGACCAGTCAGTTATTGGCAATTTCACATGTTGCAAGCTAAATAAAGCTATCTAGAGGATACAGCAGAGAGCAAAGCAGACATAGAGCTTGCCCTTATGGAAGGGAAAATCGACATCGCACATTGTTACACTATACACTATGCAATTATGTTGTGGGCTTTGCCACGAGAGCAGGTAACACAGTAAACTTCCAATGACTGAGCAGAGGCAGGAGGATGTGGGGGCATTTCAGGAACCTCCCCAAGAAAGGACAGAGGAGGTGGACAATGACTAGAAAAGATGTTAGGACACCTCAGAGCACGGCATAAGGTGAGTTGTGAGGCAATAGACTTCAACTAAAACTCCAAGTGAAATATTATAGAATGTTGAATATTTTACAATGGCATTTATATCTAGAAGCAAGAAGAATGCTATGGTTGATGGAGAGACCAAATAGAATTAGATACAACGGGAATAACTTTGCATGGCATTAAAATGTCTTACGGAATTAATTCAGAGTTTACAAAATGGAGATTTAGGTCCCATCTGATTTAGGAATTTTACCATTTATAGATTAGAGTGTAGCGATTATTGAGGTGTAATGAACAGAACAGGAGGAAGCCAAAATCAATCTTTCTAACAAGATTCACTGTGCTGTTTCCAACCTTTTGTTTTTCATCAAATATATGTCTGAGGTTATTTTTCCCCCAGATGAAATAATTCATCATCTTCTGGTTTAAAATATTTCCTTCCCTCCTCAGCTTTCTGATCTCTGAAATTTTGTTTTTCATTCTTCGTCTGCTGTTACCACGGATCTTTACCAGAAATGGGCCCTGTAACACAAATTTATACATAATTCTTGCAAAGTGATTAAAAGTGAAAACTAACAACAACCAAAATACTGGCTTTGGAATCAGCGGTCCTGGTTCTGGTTCTCACTCCTGTGTGATGTGACTTTGTACAAAACACCTGATCTCCCTAGGCCGCAATTTTTCCATTTAAAAAAGGAAGATAATTTTTTAATCTAAATAACAGAGTTTTTATGAACAGTAATTGTGACAGTGCACATGGTCACTTAGAAATCTTGGCGTGTATTGTGCTTAATAAACAGCAATCATCACTTTCTTAAATTTGATGTGCCACTCTTCTCCATGATTTTTCTGAATAATATAGGAATAATTACCTTTATTGAGCATAGACTCTTGGGATAGATACCACTCTGGAAATTTTATATGTCATCTCATTATTTAAACCCCTTCAAGGTTGATCTTGTTTTTATCAGTGTCGCAAATGAAGCAGCAAAATGCAGTGTTAAGAGCACAGTTTTCAGAACCAGACAGACCTGGGCTCCATTATAGAGTCTGTAAGTTGCTAGTTATGAGACTTTGGGAGAGTTGCTTAAGCTGGGTCTGAGTCTTCTCATCTGAAAAATGGATTGTACTAATCACAGGCTTGTATGGACTTTGCGGGAACTGATGACAATACTATCTATAAATTATAAAGCACAGCTCCCCTTGTACAATAAGAGTCAACAAATCTTAGCCACTTTTTAAAATTTTCACAAGGAAACTGAGGCTCCTAGAGAACAAGTAACTTGCCCAAGGTAGCAGAGCTTACGTGTCAAAGCAGAGCTTCAAGGTCAGGTCCGAGACAAAAGCCGCTCTTCTTTCCAGCGTATCACCGGCTGAGGTTAGGAAACTTGACCCCTGTCTTCTGATCACTGAACAGCTTTCCTAGTTGCCTTTCCTGTCGCATACAAGTTGGCTAACAGATGGTGGTCGTCAGCTCCCATATTCACTTAATTTATCAACTGCCTGTTTTTCTCTTAAGGGTGGTTACTTATAGCTCACCAAGTTATCTATCTTAACTCCAGGCCTTTGCAATAAGAAGTTGGACACAAGACAAGAAATACTCTAGCAACAGAGATAAATACATGAGGACAAGAATTGGCTGACCTCACATGAAGCCCAGCATCTTAATAAAAGTGATATGAGCATGATGTGAAAAGGAAGAACTCTTCTGCTTGTTAGAAGGTACGTTATCTTCCAAATAGGGCTTTTCTATCTATTTTTGGTTTTGCACATTAATCTAAATAAAAGCAGGTCAATGTTGAATATGTTCACATTATCATTATTTATTTATTTCAAATATATATATATATCTGCAGACGGGTTATGTGGTCAACAGCAAGGTACCTCAAATGTGAACTTGAGGATCAAAGCCATTTTCCCTAATAAAATTCAAGGGAAGAGCTTGTAAATAAACTCAGCCATGTGTAGAAGGAATTACCTGCCCCAAGTGATCATTTGTAACCACTGGAAGATGTTATTATTATTATGCTTATTATTTCAGAAAGCCTACAGCTCATTTTACCTGGTTAGGAGAATAGTGTAGTGTTAGATGAAGAGTCAGGTTAATTTAAGTACCAGCCACCAAGAAAGAATTTTCACACTTCCCTTTTCATTGACTTTCCACAACAATTTGGGAAGAGCTCTACTTCATAGGTGAGAAAATTGAAATTCAAAAAAGCTATATGATTTGCCCAAGAGGACAGAGCTGAAATTTGAATCAACCTCTGACTTCAAATTCCATAATATTTCAGCAGAAAAGTAAGAATTCGAATGTCTCCAAAACTGTCTAGAGAAAAGTATCTTCTCAGTAGTGGGTTCTGGTTCCCATAGAAGGGAATTCTCTATAGCAAATTGGAGTTTTCAAGCTATCATAGGTTGGACATCGCTAGCCAGTGGGATCATCAATTGCTCAGATTCCCTGAGCATTAAGCAAACTTCTGCCTTAACATGGTGCCCTCATCTGCATTTTCCAAAGGAGAAGATGTTAATCCCCTTAGCACTTTTGCTCACATGGTTCATTAGTAAATGGTCATTCTGGTTTATCCATCACCTTCTTGCTAGCTTGATCACCAAGAGTCATTCTCCTGACTCTGTGAGTTCCCACAGAAAATGGAGTCTCTGGGTCTGTGAGAGCTCCTCTGTGGCAGCTCTCTCATTGCTCTCAGCAGATTTAGGTTCTTATAATAGAGCAATTCCTACCTATTTGTCTAGGTCAGTCTCTACAAGATAAGTCTAGTTAATTAGCACAAAGTCAGATCCCCCTGATGTTTAGGCTACATTTTCAACAGCTCCATCAAGAATTCAGCTAATATTTATCAAGTTCCTATGTGCCAGGACACTATACTAGATGCAAAAGGCTACTTAGACTCTAAATCAAAGATGAATTACAGTGAATCTCTGCCCTTATGGAAACCACAGTCTATTTTAGGAACTCACAACTTCTCATCACAAAATCAAAAATCATCTGAAGAAATCCAAGGAGATCAGTTTTGCTATAGAACAGAATATATGGACATCCAGTCGATAGTCCTAACCTAACCTAAGGTTGTCACAGGGAGCAAACGTAAAACCCCACATCAAGGGAAGGAGGACACCACTCTGTTACTGCCAGGTAGAGGTAAAAGTTTGGGCTTCCTACTCAGTCTCTGTTGATGCCCAAGGTGGCAGGGACCCCTCATTACTGCTGGGTGGGAAGAGGAGGTCTAGTGACCACACTGGGCCTTCCCTGATACCACTGGCGCCATGATGTCCCTCAATCGCAAGGTTCTAGCCAGTCTGCTTTCTCCCCACCTTTCAGAACCTTCTTATTTTTTTTATAGATGATGCCCAGTGTTTTTAGTTGACTTATCAAGAAGAATAGAGGAATAGAGAGAGAAAGACTTATCAAGAAGAAACTTCTGCTCCATCTCCTCTACACCACGTGTCAATCCAAAAGACAGTCTGCCTTTGGGGGTTCTGCTTGGCCAGGGTTGAAGGTTGTGTCGAGTTTGAACCTCACCTGCTGTGGAGACCACATGATGGGTCCTTCCTTCCCTACCCCCATCTTGGCTCTCAGTCTCACAGCCAACCCACAAACCATAACCGCCCAGTTCCTGGAAAGGTGGAAAGGCTGGGAATTGGATGAGAAAACAGTCATTCATCTCAGCATTTAATTCTGTTCTCTCCAACTACCAGAATAATAAGCCATATGCTGTGCTGTATTCCTGGCTAATAACCAGCGAGGAGGAAATGAGCACATTTATGAATTATCCTGTTGATGCTCTTCAATTTGCAAATCCAAGCATTTTTTTTAAGTAATATCACTGCCAAAGTAATCATTTCCCACCACTGATGTTTCATTTTGAAAATAACCTTAGAAATGATCTTCTTTACGATACATGTGTATCTTTACACTTTTAATCTCCTTTCAACCCACAAAGTTTAATTTTGCAACAGCCACTGACTTACCAGAATGAATGCGGCATCAGCTGGCTAAAAAGCGCACTCGCTTGTCAGCAGGCAGTGAAAACAGAAAAGTGGTTATTACCAAAGTCTACTAGAGCGTCAATGTCTTTTTAAAGACATCAAATAGTGGTTGTGACGAATTAAAGCAAATTCAGATATATTGCTGAAAAGTCCATCTTTGCAGTAGAAGTCAATGCTAAATCGTTGCAAAGAACAATAAAACAAAACAGTCTCATGGATGAACACATTTAAAAAGCAGAAGCTGAACAGAAAACTTTGATTTACTCTTTTTTCTTCAGCGTCTTCAGGTTTCGACTCTTCTATATGACCCCTGATAATTGCCTATTCTAGTTTATTTTCCATAAGCTCCTGAATTATGCCATCTTTCTTTGTTACTATATTTTGTTAATATAATAGCTCAAGCCTTGAGAACCTGTTTGTTCCTGGAGGCCCCCAGCCTTTTTCCTGCCTTTCCATATCACTTAAAAACATCCATGAGTACAAAGTAAGAAGTGAAATGAATGTGAGTCACTGCAGGCAGGCAGATGCCAGCAAGAGAGAAACAAGCAGACCACTCAGAAGAGGTCTTTCTATTTCTTAACAAGAGCAATGTGTCTAATTTTGAGTTTTATAGCTTTGAGAAGACTGCCCAAAAATGAAAGGCTTCTACTCCCACCCTCTCACTAAAAATAGCAAATAAACAAGAAAATCTATAATGGCTTCTGATTTGCTTGCAGATTAAATCCCAACGCCTTTTCTTATTATTTGCTGCCTTTCCTAATGCTGGCTCACTCCCTACAGGCCTGATCCACATGAAGCCTAGGCAGTAGGCAGGCCAACCCATTGATTGCCAGTTCCCGCAACATGCCATTTGTGGGCTAACCTTCCTTCGTCCACATTTGCCCGAATCCATTTTGTCACAAATATATATGAAGCATTTGCTCTGTGTCAGGTACCATGCTAAGTGGGGAGGATAAAAATGAGTAAAATTTGACCCTGGAACTGTGTGCTCAGGCTTCTTTGTTCCGCAATGCCCTCCCTCCCTGCCCCAAATCCACCCTTCTCCAGAATCCTCTCCCTTCCATGCAAAACGTGCTCTGATGTCTTATATTACTTCCATGCACGAAGGAGCTGAAACCACGCCACGTACACGCATTCTTATGATGCAGTAAAACAGAAGAAAAATAGAGGTATTTTGGGAAGAGAGTTTCTGTCCTACAGCAGGTTGTAGAGCAGAGGTTCAAACTCCAAACTGTGGTAGTTCATGTTTCTTGAGCACCTGCGAGGCCCTTTGAGTAAATATCCCATTTAATCTTTTTAGCAACCTTAATAGTAGATATTATTATTCCCATTTTTAACCTATTTTATTGAGGTAAAATACTCATAACATGAGATTTATCATTTTAACCATCTTTCAGTGTACAGTGCAGTGGCATTAAGTGCATTCACATTGTTGGGGAAACTTCACCACCATCCATCTCTAGAGCTTTTCACATTCCAACCTGAAACTCTGTCCCCATTAAGCAACAACTCCCCATTCTCCCTCCCCAAGCCTCTGACAACCACCATTCTACCTTTTGTCTCTATGAATTTGACTTCTCTAGGTACCTCATATAAGCAGAATCCTACAATATTTGTTCTTTCATGAGTTCTTTATTTCACTTGGCATAGTGTCCTCAAGGTTCATCCACGTGGTAACATGTGTTGGAACGTCCTTGCTTTTTAATGCTGAATAAAATTCCATCATATAGAGACAACACATTTAGTTTATCCAGTCATCCATCTATGGACAATTGGGTTGATTCCACCTCTCGGCTATTGTGAATAATGCTGCTATGAATGTGGGTGTACTGTTATCCCCATTTTATGTTTAAAAAAAATCAACTGAGGTTTTCTTACCACAGCACTGGGGCTGAAATCCAAACCCAGGAGGGTCAGACTCCAAAATACACATGTTGCTCTCACCCAGGCTGCATTTATGCAAAGGAATTTATCAACACTGTCCTCACTTGGCCTGTGCAGGAGCAAAGAGATACTAGTATCCCCTGCAAGGGACAGAAGTAGACAATAGAATGGTGATTACCAGGGCATGGGAGAGGAGCTATGGGGAGCTGTTACATAAAGTTACAGTTATGCAAGATGAGTAAGTTCAAGAGATATGGTTAACAAGAAGGTACTGTGCACTTAATTTGTTAAGAGGGTAGATCTCATGTTGTGTTCTTACCAAAAACAAAAACACACAATACACACACAAAAGGACACAAGGAAACTTTTGGAGGTGATGGATATGTCTATTATTTTGATTGCGGTGATGGTAATGCAAGAGTATATATGTGTGCAAACTTACCAAATTATATACACTAATTATGTGTGGGTTTTTTGTGTACCAATTACACCCCATTAAAGCTGAGGGAAGAAACAAGAAAAGAGACAAAGCAATGAGACAGCTCTTTGCTGAGTGTCTGGGTCAGAACTGAGCAAGTCTGAGAACTAGGACTGTAGGCGTTAGGGGCGCACGAACAGGGATGCTGCAAAGTCCTGAGGACAGAGCCCAGCGTGAAATGGAAGCCTGTTGCCTGGGGTGAAGCTGAAAGATAGAAACTTTATGAAAGATGAAAACTTTATAAACACTTCTCTCTGGGCAAAGTATTCATAATTTCATACTTCATTCTTCTCTCTGAAATGTTTCCTAGTCCTGCTACTTTCTACTCAGAAGAGAAAGACCTTGGGGAGCACAAGAAGAAGAGAGAAAAGCTAAAAGTCCATTGTTGTATAGAGAAAAACAAAATAAAATGAGATGGCTTGGGTTGCAAGAAAAAAATTATTATATGTAAATCGAATACAATAAAATTATAGCATGAGTAAAATATTGTTCATAAAATCTTTTTTTAAAAAGTGACGCCAACTGGTTCTTGTGTATCATTCCAAATAATATTTTTAAGAAAAGGTAGTGATTTCTTAGGGATTCATTCTGGTTGAAATCTTGAAAACAGAGTTTATAATACCGAGAAAATTAGTTTTATTCTTTCATTCACTATAAACAATACAGATTGAACAATAATAATAATTATTATAGTGCTCTCTCATTAATATACAAATTTTAAAATAAATAAATATGTTGCCTCTGTTTGAACTCTGGAAGGGCCACTTATTGATTGACAGCAGAGGAGGAGAAGCTTCTGTCTGCCCTCAGTCTTAATCTGCCAACATCCTGATTTCGGGAAACATTTATTAAGGGCATTTTGCTTCAACCTGTAGCACATTGTGACCCCAAAACCCACATGCCTTGCTCCCCCCATGTCTGGGTCCACTTGTTCTCAACCTGAAAACAGCTTTTCTTCTGGTTCTGAGATGTCATTTGTCTGTACTCAGACTTCACAACTGCAGACTAACATGGCGAGACACAACTATGCCCACCTCTGGTACCCGTGGCCCCCACTTCACTTCTGCCACACAATTATTTCTAGTATTTAAGACTCTGCCATCCACTCCTGAAACCACACACTAACTTGTCATCACTAGATACTTATCGACCTCTGAAGTGACAGTTTCAGAAATCTCACTCTGAGACACCCATCCCCAGCTCACATTCTCATTGGTTCCCACAGAGGCAGCTCTTCAACCTCATTGAGACTCCAACCCACCCACCCTTCCACTTCCTCCATCATCCACTCTTTCATCACTTAACTCACTTTGTGGCTTAGTTTCCATGGAGTCTATCACTTCAACCACTCTCTAGCCAACAATGCCAATTCCCTTGTCCCGTGGTTTTATCCTTCTCCGTGAAAGGCTCTGCTTTTTTGACTGAAAACTTCTACTCATCCTGCAAATCCCAAAAGAATTTCTCATAATTAGGTTTTAACTACTCTGCCTTATGGAGGAGAGACCGTAGCTCATGCCTTCACACCATAGGTTCTGCTTGCTTTTCCTTCCTTGTGATGGAAATGAGTTACCCACCACATTATATACAAAATATTGAAGAAATTGAAATGCTAGCTAGAAAAAAGTAGCAACCGTACATATGAGATAGCTTGTCCTATATATATATATATATATTCACAATTTAAGTGAAGTTACAAATAACTTTAATTCCCTTTACGAAGGCTGGAAACTCAGTCATTTAAGGTTAACAGGTACAGTCAACACAAATCTTTCTAGTTATACAAAGGTGATAAATGAGCAGGCATAAGCTAGAAGGACTCACCTGTTGTGTCCAGGAGGAAAAATGGAATTTGCCTCTGTCAACAGCTTTGACTAAAGAGAGAAAGATACTTTACATTGTATCTTCTTTACCTGTGAACCTGTGATACAAAAGCAGGAAAAGAAGTTATTATTTAGTAACCAGAGGCTGGGTCAATGTTCAGTCAAGCCAAGCTAGAGATCTTACAAATATTTTACAACACTTACAAAAATGATTACAAATTTTACATCCACCCTGTCCAGAACACCCAAGACATTTTCTGCTTTAGTACAACTCTTCTACTAGAGTCTGATTCCCTGGGAAGCCAAGTGAACCTGGGGGAGATGCAGGAGAGAGGAAGAAACGAACACTTGTTGAGTGTTTACTATGGGCCAAACCCTATGTTCTCTAATTCTCAATAAAAATTTTTTTAAAAAGGCTTCTACATTGATAATATCACTGCCATTCGAAGGTTTTGGAGACACAGAAAATGTGAGTAGCTTGGCCAAGACCACCACAATCCCCCTACTAGTAAAGGTCAGAAAGAATTTGACCCAAAGCGGCTACTTGTCCACTCACTGTCCCCACTGTGAACAAAGGCATCGTCAGTTTTTGCCCTTCTCCAAGAACCTGTAAGCTAAAAGTCCTGAGAAGTAAATTAGTCCAGGAACATCATCAAGGCTACTGCAGAGAAATAGACACTTTATACAATACCTAATGTACGTGTTTATGGAAATGGCAGTAAACAAGCCTGATTTGCATCTGTATCTTTAAAATGAGTTTCACTTGACTTTACATAATGAATTTTAACCTTCAACTTTGGGAACGTGAAATGTAGATACAAAAGTCAAAGCAGCAGAGAAAAGTGTGAGAAATGAAAAGGAGGAAACCAAGAAATAAGCCCTGGCCAGACTCCTGGAAGATACAAAAAAAGAAAGAACAAAGAGTTCTTTAGATCCCAGGGAGGTGATAATGAGAGAGGAAGTCAGAGATTATGGCAATGATGAAGCAGTTAAAGGTTGAACCAGATAATTTCCCGCGTTTCTTCCCACTCAGCAACCTATGATTCTATTCTATCGAAAGGAAAAATAGTGGGCGAATAAGGGGTCCATTGCAGTGAGACATCAGGTAGCCCCCCATTCTCGTACTTCCTTCCTGAGCTTGAGAAGCCAAGTTGAATCCCTGGATCAGAATAATGAGGTATGCCAGCTCTGTGCCCAGTGAATGTCCATCTTCCAGAACGCAAGCCCCCTCCTGATACCTCATGAAAGAGAAAGTCAATCGAGGTGACTGCTCTCTCCAAGAGGGGAGAAAATATTAGCCCAAATAGATTCAGCATCCACCATATTTATTAAGCACTTTTAAAAGCCAGATTCTTACAGATGTTCTGATACCAATTCTGAATAACTAGTACTCCCTATTTTTTTAAAATCATCTATATTGAGGTGTAATTTGTATACAACGCAATACATTCATTTTAAGTGTCCAGTTTCATGTCCTTTGACAAACATAACTACCAACACAGCAAGATACAGAATATTTCCATCAATCTATAAAGTTGCCCCCATCCTATCCACAGGTGACCACTGATATGCTTTCTGTTTCTATAAATCTCTATAAATTGGTTTTACCTTCTCTAAACTTTTATATAAATGAAACGATACAGTACATACATGTCTGTATCTAGTGTCTTTCACTCAGCATAATGTTTTCAAGGGTCACCCATGTTGTTGTATGTATTAGTAGTTCATTTCTTTTCATTGCTGAGTTGTATTTCACTGCATGCATTGTATGGATATGCTATAGTTTATTTACACATTCACCTGTTGATGGACATTTGGGTTCTTTCCTGTTTGAGGCTGTTGCAAATTAACATACTATAAACATTTATGAACAAGTCTTTGGATTAACACACGTTTTGATATCTCTTGAGTAAATACCTAAGAGTGAAATAACTGGATTGTATGGTATGTGTATGTTTAATTTTATGAGAAACTGTTTTCCAAGGTAACTGTCATTTTGTGCTCCTATCAGAAGTGGACAAGAGTTCTAATTGCTCTGCCTCCTCATCAACATTTCGTATTGTCAGTCTTTCACTTTAGCCATGATTGCAGGTGTGAAACAGTGTCACATTGTGGTTCTGGTTCTCATGTCCTTGATGACTAATGATGTTAAGCATCTTTTCATTGGCCGTTTATTTGTCCTATATTCAGATCTGTTGCTCATTTCCCTTTATTGGATTGTCTTCTCATGAAAGAATTTTAAGTTATTTAAATCTTTTTATACAAATCCTTTGTCAGACATGTGTATTGTGAATGTTTTCTCTTAGCCTCTGGCTTGCCTTTTTGTTTTCTAAATTGCGTCTTTTGAAGAGCAGTTTTAAATTTTGATGAAATAGAATTGTCATTGTTTATATAGTTTTTGTCCTATAGAGGGAACTTTTGCCTTCTCTAAGATTGCTAAGATTTTCTGCTATGTTTTTCTTCTAAATGTTTTATAGTTTAATGTTTATATGTAGGTCTATGATCTATTTTGAGTTCATTTTTGTGTATGATGTGAGGTAAGGGTTGAAGTTCATTCTTCCAAATGGATATCCAATTGTTCCAGAACCTTTGTCTTTTAAGACTATCCTTTCCCCCCTCGCATTATCTTGGTCACTTTGTTGAAAAGCCATTGGTATTTTCTTCTTGACAACAAAGAAACCAGTTGGAAATAAAATGACTTACCCTGAGTCACACTATATTTCTTTTACTTCTTATTTATATTCCCAATCTTCTGGAAGTTTTGAAGTAGCTTACCAAAATCCTTACAGCATAATAGCCAACAACTAGTAAGTAGAGCTAAGATTCAAACCAGGCTTTTAATTTCAAGTTCAGTGCTTTTTTCCTTTTTCTCAGACTGCATGCTACACAGAGTATGACACTCCATGCTCAGCTTGTGAATAAAGATTCATTAAGTCCCTGTCATGTTCCAGCATTATTCAAGGGGCTGAAGATAGAACAGCAAGGAAAGCAGAGGGAGACCTTCATCCTTAAGGAGAATATTTTCTAGCAGAAGGAGGCAGAAAATAAACACAATGGATAGGTAGATGGAGAGCTAGAAAAAATAGAGATAGATAAAAATTTCAGGCACTGACGAGTCTCTGAAAATATAAAAGGTGAATGGTAGAAGAATGACTGGATAACAGCCATCACCTCCTTATGAAAAGGCAACATTTCAATTGAGACCAGAATGATAAAGAAGAGCAAGAAAAGATCCAGGGGAACACAAAAGCAAAGGTCCTGAGATTGGAACTCTGAGCAGCACGTTGAAGACATAGAAGAGGGTCAGGATGATGCTGCAAACAAGGGAAAACGGAGCAGATGTTGGAGAGGTATGCTGATTCTCGTAGGCTATGCCGCAGTCTTTGACCTTTCTTCTGAGAGGAATGAGAAGCCACTGGAGGATTTCAGACAGGGTAAAGATGATCTGATTTATACTTTGGGAAGATCACTTCTGGCTGCTCTGTGGGGCGTGAATCAAGACAAAGAAGTATGATGAAGCAGGAGGACCACATAGGACACTACTGGAGCAGGCTGTGAGAGATGGCAATAGTGTAGATAAATTTTTACCAGTGCAGATGTTGAGAAGTGCTCAGGGTCAATATGCATTTAGAAGATAGAGCCATCAAGAGTACTGCCAGGTGGAACATTGGGAAAAAGGAAAGAGAGGTGTTAGGGATGACTCGTAAGTGTGTGGGTGGTGCTGGCATTTGTTGAGAAGGGCTTCTTTAAGTGGAATTGGATTTGGGAAAGGGAAATGAAAACAAATCAGTTCTGTTTGGACTATATTGAGTTTAAGATAGTTAAGAGATGTTTAAACATAGATTCTGAGTCAGCAGGTGGATATGTAACATTGGAACTCAGGGGAAAGCCCAGCATAGAGATGTAAACTTGAGGGTATCTGCTAATAGATGGTACTTGAGGCCATGGGAGTGGATAAAGCCACCTAAGATGAGAATGTTGATAGAGAATCCATCTTTTCATGTGAAGATTTGGGGAAGAGAAACAAGATTTTTATATAAGACAACTATGGGTGTGTTATGGAGTAAAGTTCAAATATTTTAGAATAAATTATGGCTGCCAACATTCATTTCCCATTATGTTTACTTACTATAATGTCTAACTATCAATGAATTGTTAGTACTTATTGGTTGTATACAACATGCCTGAAACAATGGTAAGTGAATTACATATTAACTCCTAAGGAGATAGATATTATCATTAGCCCCTTTTTACATGTAAGAAAGTTGTGCACCAGAGAGGTTAAGTAATGTGCCCAACCAGTTAGTGTCACTTCTGAGTCTTATAACACCAACATTGGTGAAATTTAACCACTACACTGTGCTACTGTCAGTGTAAGAATAAGCAGTTGACATTGCTACCTGTATTCCGTCTAATGTAAAATGTCACTGATCATAAGATGCACCTTTGTTTTATGTTCCACTAAGAAAGAAAAAGTTCCTGCGAATTAAACTATGACAAAATTTTTGCTGGAAATTTTTATATATAGTTCTTGAAAGAACTCATTTAGACTTAATTAGACCAAGATTTGTTTTATATATTAATTTTATACTTACAAAAAGGGAAAATATAAGCAAAATATATCATTAAGATTTTTAAAACTTTTTCATGTTTGAGTCCAACTTTTCCGAAACACTTTTGTCTCAGAGAGATCAATGTCCACATTTTTTTGCCCCAAATCATCCTTTGTATCACTTCAAGTGTTGGTGATGCAGCACTTCTTACAAGAATCCATAATTCTACTAAAAACTATTATTTCTGGGCTTTTAAGCTTGCTTTGCAATTATGGAGTTCTGGTCTACTTTTCATCCTGCCTCAGGAATGTTGGAAAATACACCTGCTTCACCACTTTTCCCACCTTCTCCCGCAACCGTCTGTTTTCTGGAAGTTACAGGTGGAGCACGTGGCTCTGAGATTTTCTTTCCAGCAAAGGTTGTTGCTGGAGCCCACCCGTGCTGGAACAATAGCCACACCACCACTGCCCTCTGGCCCTCAGGGTTGGTAAGGCAACGTTAATAGCAGGCTATATCTCAATTTCAGAAACACAGAATGTGAAACGTGTGCATCACAGAATGGAAGAAATCCAGTATTTACAACAGAGGTGGGGGGAAATTTAGGACGACTACTGCTGCCACAGGACAAGAGGAACGACTAACGGGGTTGAAAACATACAGTGTTGATGCCTCTCGGTTTCCTAGATTTCCTATCACAAAAGCTAGCCAGCCTTGCTTCTGTAATAGCTGTGTTGAAAGATTGTAGGTTATTTTATTCTTATTACCACTCTCTGCATTTTCCAGTTTTCCTAAATTGAACCTAGATTATTTGTGTAATATTTTTAAAGCAATATTGTGTGATTCAATGTTTTCTTGTTTCGCCTCAATTTTACTAGTTCTCGTATATGTCCTAACGTGGATGTATAGTGTGTGTATATATACACATATGCATGTATGTATATATACAGCACGAGAGCTGGGAGCACCTGTGCACAGAACGCTGGAGGTTGAAATATGTCCTTGTGAGACACTTCTCCACAATGATCACCTTATTGTAGCATGCACACTGTTGCCAAGCAAAAGAAAGTCAAGTACGTGTTTCACAGGTGAAACGCGCCGGTTGTTCGGCTGGTTCCTGATGAGCTCATGCTTTCGTGCTTCGTAGCTCGTAAAATTTTCAAAGCCGAGCAACGCCATCTAGTTGTACAAACCAGAACTGCTGACTCTCTTTTTCCTTCTCAGCGTCGGTCTCGGCAATGCCAGCGGTGGTCCTCAGTCCTGTCTGTTTTGTACAGAATAATTATATAGTCAAATCTATATTATTTTTACTGATACAAGTCTTATAAACGATCATCAAAATGTCAAAACCTCAAAACTCTTCCTAAGTAATGTTTGCACATACACAGTATTTCTTGTAAAAATTTACAGTAACTTTTCAAAACTTTTTACAAATTGTTGGATTATGTTGGCAAAATCAGACATATTTTGCCTAAAGATAAGCACTCTGTAATGATGACAGGATTGTTTCTTTGACAGAATTACGCCACAGAGTGACTCCTAGTCCATAATTCTCTTGTTCGTAGTAAATTATTTTACATATTACTGATACATGCAAAGCCTATCACTATATTGATTGTCCTCTTATTACTTTTCCCTTAACGAATTTTTGGAAATTCCTAGCTGGATAGACTGTATGAACAAAATGTTTTCCATTGGTCCCTTGTTGAGATGACATTTTCTGGTAGTGTAACAAGTGACATTTCTGGAATAGTTTGTAAAATGTGACAGGTAACCAATTCCATGGGATGGTAAGCTACTATTTGTGAAGTTATACTAATAGCCAAGAATACTGGCTTTATTTTGATGTTCAGTGTCCCGATTCTTTTGGATTCTTAGCCATAATTTTATACTCTTTTATTATTTTTCATCCTGTTTTCCCAACAAATAGCAGCAATAAGATGATAGGTTCCATCCTGAATTCTGTTTGCTCAACTCACTCTTGACTGTTATTTCCAGAGTCTGATGACACTGACATTCGTGGATGTGTCCTACACCAGCAGGGTGCCCCACTTCTCTGTTCACTTGCCACATTGGACTAGAATTACTTTTTCTCCATATTTCCCTCTCGATTATGATCTGGAAGTCACTAGTCTAAGGGCAGTGTTAAGAGAAATCATTCAAAATTGGGATATAAGGCAAAAGATGAGTGTCAATGCTTTCTACTGATACAGGAGAGACGACCCACAAGGATTATTTTAACTGTTTACTATTAATTTTCCCAGACTTGGTGAAGATGCATAGAAACAAAGATTTTTTTCTAATAGAGATGAAAGTAATTTCTGCCCAGTAGAAAAGGTAATCCCAAAATGTTACGGTTTGATGCCCTATAGAACATTAACCAGTTTTGTATCATACCCAATAATCTTATCCTAACCGTCCTCTAGTAAATTGTCCATAAATATATAGTTCCTCAAATGGTCTTTGAATTGATCTCAGTATCTTCCTGATTCCCTTGTTAATCAATAAATTGAGTAAAATCTCTGATGTGTGTTCAAATTTTATGTTTGCATGATTTTCCCTTTTGAAAACTATACTTTAGCCATTTGAACTGTGATTATATGCATCTTTGCTTAACTCCGTATGTGATGTATGGATGGATGTTCAAATGAATGCTTATGAATGCAGGACTCCAGTTCTCACCATCAGGCCCAGGGCTGCAAATGCAAAAACAGGGAGCATTGTAGCTCCCCATTTGTGAATAAACGTGTATATAAACACTATATGCCGGCGGGGTAGGGGGTGGGGGCATTGCTCCTTTAGCCAGGATTTATTAGTCTGTTTTTATGTCTCCGCATCAGTATCCTACTGCTACTGTAACAAATGGTCACAAATTTAGTAGCTAAAAAAACACGAATTTATTATCAGACAGTTCTGGGGGGCAGATTCTGAAATCAAGCCATCAGGGGGCTGCGTTCCTCCTGCAGGCTTTAGGCGAGAATCCGTCCCTTGCCTTTTCCAGCTTCTAGAGGCCACCACGTTCCTTGGCTCATGGCCCCACACCACTCCAACCTCTGCTTCCATCGTCACATCTCCATCTCTGACTCTGACCTTTCTGCCTCTGTCTTATGAAGACCTTTATGATTACTTGGTTCCACCTGGGTAACCCAGCATAATCTCCCCATCTCAGGATCCTTAACTTAATCAAATCTGCAAGGGCCCTTTTGCCATGTAAGGTAACATGTTTGTATGTTCCAGGAATTAGGAAATGGGCCTCTTTGCGGAGTCCCTACCCCAAAACACTAAAAAAATGCGTGCAGAAAACATTTTATGAAAGAATAATAGTGAAGTGTCTTACTGTCATAGGGACTATAGTCTGAAAATGCCAAAACAATCTAGGGCCTACATGTATGGGGTAATTTAACAAATTATATTTAGCAGTTAATTGCTGGCTTCTTACCTTTGCAAAATTGTCACATCTCTCAGTACATTCTACAAATTTTCTTTAATTTCATGGAATTTAGTATACCACGTTATGTCGGCAAAAGTTTGGGGGTCTAACAGTGTAAATCAAACCCTGACTATCTAGCATGCAATCCTGGTCTGTTTCACCTCTTTGGCTCCAGTTTCATCACCTAGATGATGCCTACCCTGTGAGTTTGTGGAGAAGTTAAATGAGATGACATATGCAACATGCCTGCCAGAATTCCTGGCAGATAGTAAATACACATAAAGATGTATTTATTTTTAGTATCGCTGAAATCTGAACCAGTCTTCCATCCATCGCTACCACCACAGTCTGAGGCACCATTATTCTTGCGTGGATGGCTGCAATCACATTATAATGCTATGGCTTCAGTGCTTCCACCCTTACACCTTGCAGTCTAGTCTCAAAATAGCAGCCAGATTAATCCTGTGAAAACTTAAGCCAGATCTCGCCACTTCTCTGTTCCAAGCCCTGCAATGACTCTCTGTTTCCCTCAGAATTAAGGCTTCATTTCCCCTCTGCCCAGTTCTGTAATTCGCCGACACCTCCACTCCAGCTGTCTGCCACTCTGCTGATTCCTGAGCACCCCAGGTTTGCCCCTGCCGTAGGGACCTCACAGGCTCTGCTGCTCAACCTCAGCCTCTGTTCCCCACATGACCACCCCTATTGTGGTTAGCACCCCTCCCTCCATCATGGTTAATTTCTTCACCTCCTTCAAGTTTTCGTGCAAGGGTCCCCTTCCCAGGGAGGCCTTACTGCCGTTGTTAAATTGCAGACCCCTTCCCCCACCTCCCACCACAAATATTTCCTATCCCCCTTCTCTTCTTAAATGTTTTCCATAGGATTTATCACTATCTAGCATATTATATTTTTCCTGTGTATTTTGATTATTGCATGTCTCTCTCAGTTAAAGTTCCACAAGGATAAGAATGATTATTTGTTTTGTTAACTAATGTATTACCAGAGTGCCCAGAAACTGCTTATCACATATTAGGTGCACAGAAAGTATTTATAGAATAAATGGGGGCCAGCCTCATGGCCAAGTGGTTAAGTTTGCACACTCCGCTTTGGCAGCCTAGGGTTTCAGCGGTTCGGATCCTGGGTGCGGACATGGCACCGCTCACCACGCCATGCTGAGGCGGCATCCCACATAGCACAACCAGAGGCACTTGCAACTAGAATATACAACCACGTACTGGGGGAGCTTTGGGGAGAAGAAAAAAAAGAAGATTGGCAACAGTTGTTAGCTCAGGTGCCAATCTTTAAAAAAAAATGAATAAATGAATGGATCAATCTTTAAGTTGATTGATGGGGCCGACTATCATTCACAGTTTTCTTTCTCCTCTGTTCCACCCCATATGCTGCTATTGCTACCAAGCCTTGCCCCTACATCCACTGCCATGTGTACCGTAGCTCAGGATATTTATCTAATTATGTGATTGGTAGCACATGTTTTTTGTTTGTTGCATTTCAATGCTATAATTTCACCAAAGATTGGTTTGTGTATTTAATTTATATACTGACACAATTCTAGGAATTCCTTATGAGTTAAAAATACTAATATAGTTAGAATTGTTCTATATTTCTTGTATAAAACATACAAACATACACACATATATTGTCTGTGTTGTTTGGTTTCCATACTTACCACATTATATAATTTCAAATACTCAGTTTTCAGCAAAAAAATTACAAGACATGCAAAGAAAAAAGAAAATATAGCCCATACACAGGGAAAAAGCCCTTAGTAGGATTTGTCCTTGAGTAAGCCCAAACATTAGACTCAACCAACTATTTTAAATATGTTCGAAGAAGTCAAGGAACCCACGTCTAAAGAACTAAAGCAAAATATGAGAATGTTACCTCACCAAATAAAGAATATCAATAAAAGGATAGATATTACAAAAAGGAACCAAACAGAAATTCTGGAGTTGAAAAATACGGTAATGGAAATGAAAAATTCACTGAAGGAGCTCGACAACAGATTTGAACAGACATAAGAAAGAACCAGAAAACTTAAAGATAGACCAATTAAGGTTCTCCAGCCTGAGGAACAGAAAGTAAAAAGAAATGAATAAAAATGAACAGAGCCTCAAGAGACCTGTAGGACATGATAAAGTATACCAACATATGCATAATGCGACTATCAGAAGGAGAGGAGACAGAAAAAGAGACCAAAAGAATATCTGAAGAAATAATGGCTGAAAACGGCAAATTTGACTAAATGCATTCGTCTACATATCCAATAAGCTCAACAAATTCCAAGTAGCATAAACTCAAAGAGGTCCATAACTAGACACATCATAATCAAATTGTCAAATGGCAAACAATCTTGACAGCAGCAAGAGAGAAACAACTCATCATGTACAAGGAATCCTCAATAAGATTAAAATCTGATTTATCATATGAAACCTTGGAGACCAGAAGGCAGTGGTATGACGTATTCAAAGTCCTGAAGGAAAATAAACGTCAACCAAAATTTTATATCCAGCAAAACTATTCCTTCACAAATGAACAAGAAATTACCAACACATTTGCTATTAGCTTAAGCCTTTATTCACGTGTAGCAATATGTGTAAAAATTTGGGGGAAACTTTTTGTAAAACCTAAAAGTGTTGTAATATGCACTGAATATACTTCAATTTTGATATTGGACAAAAGATATTGCCATATTCATATAATTATTTCTTTCAAAGACTATGACATGCATCTTAAAATTATTTCAATCATAGAAGAAGAAATTTAAAAGTTGACCCACCAATGACTTTCATAAAAATTCCAAGTAGAGAAAAGAATTATGGCAATGTGCTAATCTGGTCCAAGAGTTTTTGCCTAGAATCCAAATCAGAATGTTTCTTTGTTGATTATGTTTCAGTGCCATAATTTCACCAAAAGTTTTTTGTATGTTTGACTTATGATCTGATGCAATTCTAGGAATTCCTTATGAGTTACATATACTAAAATAGTTAGAATTGTTCTATATTTCTTGTATAAAACACAAACACACACAGTCCATGTTATTTTCTATCACCTTCTACCTAACAGATAAGCAATTGAGTTGACAGTAACTTGACTTGATTACAATGTAATTTCATTGTAATGTAACTACATATATCATTTTAAAAAATGCCCCAGCTTCTATTGATTTAGTTGGCTCTATTTTCACAGAGGAGTGAATTTAAATACAGAAGCTAGATCATAACAATTGCTACCATTTATTGAGAATCTCCTTGAGCCAGATGTGTGACATTTGTCATTTCTAATTCTCCAACAACCCAGCAGGTGTGTATCATTATTATTCCCATGTCATCGATGAGTAACATAGAGATTAAGTAAATTGCTGAAGCCCATGCTCAGTAAATGATAGGGCTGAGATCTGAAGCTGCACCTCAAGCCTACACACATTCTCATATACTGCACTGCCAAAATAAGAGGATTTGACCCTAAAACTTGCCTTCTATATCTCTCATGTCCCTGAAACTGCTCTCAATGGAGTCCCCAATGGTCTTTCTGTCACTAAGTTTACAATAGACTTTTTGTCCTTGTCTTAACTGGCCCTTCAACATTTCACATTGTTGACTGCTCCCTCACTTTAAAATAGCTCCTTCTCTTGCCTTCCTTGGCAGCAACACTCTTCTGGTTGCTTCTCACCCACTTGGCCACCCCTTCTCAGTCCCCTGTGTCTGCTGTACCTCCTCCACCTCACTCACGAATGGTGGAGCTCTTGAGAGCTTTGTTGTAAGCTGCTTTGTCTTATCTTTCCTTCATCTGTTCATTCATTCCATAAATAGTTTTTAAACCTCTATGATGTACAAGCGTTTACAAGGCAGGGGGATCCACAGTGAGCAAGAGAGGCAAGCGTTAAAGGGATTGTGACATGATGAAGTACATCCATGAGCCACATAACAACATCTCAGTCAAGGACTGACCTCATATACCAGGGTGGTCCCATAATATTAGTACCATACAGCCCAGGTGTGTAGTAGGCTATACCATCTAGGTGCGTGTAAGTGCACTCTATGATGTTGGAACAACAACAAAATCGCTTAATGACGCATTTGTCAGAATGTATTCCTGTAGTTAAGTGACCCATGACCGTACTTCATTACAATTGGGAAAGTGCTCTAAAAGCAGCAGTAGGGGGGTGCAACCAGGAGACGTAGCAGAGAAAGTGGACACAACCTTGGACTGAGGTGAGGTGGAGGTGCCACTCTAGGGAAATTTTCCTGAGGAAGTAACATTTAAGTTGACATTTGAAGGGTGAGGGAGAGTTACCTAGTGGAACATAAAGAATTTTTCTGGCAACGAAAACAGCTGACGAGAAGGCCATGAGCTGTAAGAGTCAGGAATTTCTGAGGAGCTCAGGAAAGGGCAGAACCAGGAGCAGAGGCTGGAAAATAGGTGAGGGAATAATCGTACAGCACTCTATAGACTACAGTAAGGATTCTGCATGTTCCCCAAGGATTGCAGAGTCATTGAAGGACTTTAAGCAGGAGAGTGACACGATCTTATTTGTGTTTTGACAAAACCACTCTGGCTGCAGCAGTAAGAATAGTTTGGGGATGGGCGTGGCAAAAGGCACCGTAATTTTGGGTCTGGCTTACTTCTATAGTCTTCAACATATTTTCTTCACGTACATGATTGCTCTTCTCCAGTGCAGCTGCCAACATGATCTTTTTATCCCCTTCAATATTTTTATTGCATTTTTTTAATTCAAGAGTAATACAGGAATGAATGTTCATTGTAAAAACAATTTTAAGCACGTGGAATAAAAGGTGAGCATCTACCTTGACTCTCCATGACAAAGCCATTCCTCTCCCCAGAAGCGAGAATTGATCTAGATCCTTTTCTGTACACTTCCATGTGGGGGTACAAAAATGCACATACTATTTTCAAGACGTTTTGGACCACCTATTTCCATACGACAATGTTGTTGTCAATATAAACCCATCATTACTAAGGACAGTTGTAGCTGTGCTGGTGGACTCTTACGGGAACTCTCACAGTAATTTCTTGTTTTGGGGTCCCAAGTATTTAAAGAACCTCCTGCTTCAAATATATTGTGGATGTTGTGAAAGGAAATAGTATTGATCAGGTAACCAGCTGTAGTAGTCTACTCAGGCTGCCATAACAAAATACCACAGACAGGGGGCTTAAATGACAGAAATGTATTGCCTCACAGCTCTGGAGGCTGGAAGTCCCAGTTCGAGGGGCCAGCAGATTCCGTTTCCGGTGAGATCTCTCTTCCTGGCTTGCAGACAGCTATCTTCTCACTGTGTCCTCATATGGCCTTTTCTCTGTACACATGCAGAAGACAGATTTCTGGTGTCTCTTCTTATAAGGATACCAGTCCTATCGGATTAGGGCCCCACCGTTATGACCTTGTGAGCCTCAATTACCTCCTTAAAGACCAAAACTAGTCCCACTGGTAGTTGGGACTTGAACAGATGAATTTTAAGGGGACAAAATTCAGGCCGTAACACCTGTCCACTACTACCTTCTTTTAGTCCATGCCGTTGGAGTCCATATTTCTCCTTCTGTCTCGCAAGACTAGGAGGTGAAATGTTCAGCTGCTATCAGCCTTCACTTTAACTTAGCACAAAAAACTGACTTGGGGTGACAGGTTGTTGGCAACCAGTTGGGTATTAAAAACCGGACTCACTTTTTTACCAAGCACAGCCCTTAAGTCCCACATCAACAATTCTGCTGAGTTCAGCTGATCCTACAAACAATGTTGCTCCATACTTGAACTGTGTAACTTCACAGGCTGAGAGAAGGGTTCTGTCATAACAAGTAGTCCTGGGATGCCAAAATGCAGGAACCTCAGCTTTCACTTCCAGACAGTATTCAACACAACTGAGAGAGGTGTCCATAGCTCTAATAAGATTACTTTGATCAGTGCTCAAATTATGCATTTTCTGTCTGCAATCCCATACCCCACCCCAGGCAGGCATCGAATTGCAGAAACCAGGGTCCCAGATGGTCCAGTGGAGTTAGCCACATGTCTGATACTCACAGAAGCTAATTAGCTTGAATTTCCAAAGTCTCCATTCTGATGCTTTTCATTAATTTTATAATCAATAAACAATGTTTTGAATATCTACTTATTAAAACCAATGAAATTTTTGCTGGCCTAATGCTCCAATTAGAATTTTTTTAAATGATTGATATTGAATTATGAATCATCTAAGTAATTTCTCTTCTAGAAAATATAAATAAAAATACTAATTAAAAATTGAAATTAAAGAAAAGAATTAAAAAATTATATTGCTATAAAACATAAGTAAAACTGTTGGGTGCTTCTGCCCTAAAAGAGAAAATAAAGACCGTCATTGATCGCACAGGCACTTCCAACAGTGCTTCAGAGAAGAGCTCTATCTAAGGTGTTTTGTAAAACCCCTTTTATATAACTTTTTAATCTAGATTTTATATGAAAAGTCGCCTAAAAATTTAAATGGGAATATAGATAACACTTTCCTCCACAATTTAAAAGTAGTCTTTTCATTTTCTCTCAATTTTTTTTCTTTCAAATCTTTCCATTTTACGCTCACTTTTTATTTGGTCCTTTTCAGTTCTTCAGGACTGTGAAATTGAGTACTGCTCTCAGAGGTGTCATATTTATAGCCCTCTTACCTGGCTGACTTATCATGTCTCCTCTTTACTACTGAGTTGTTAAGGAGTAGAGGTTAAGGGAAAGTGACAGGAAAAAGAAAAGAAGAATGTTGAATACACTAATGGTGTTTGTATTTACATGAAATAATAATGTCCAGGTCTCTTTGTTTTACCCTGTTAATCCTTTCTTTATCAGCAATTGAAACATGCATTTTAAAAATACCTTAAAAAAGATATTTTTAAAAGATTAGGTGACACATTGCCATAGGATCCAGAAATTCCATTTCTGGGTATATAACCAAAAGAATTGAAAGAAAGATTTTGAAGAGATATTTGTCCATAGTGGTAGGAGCCAAATGGTAGAAGTGACCCAAGTGTCCATCAATGGGTGAATGGACAAATAAAATGTGGTCCATCCATACAATGAAATATTACTCAGCCTTAAAGAGGAAGGAAATTCTGACACCCGCTACAACATGGGTGAACCCTGAGGACATTATGCTGAGTGAAATAAGCCAGACACAAAAGGACAAATACTGTATGATTCTGCTTCTATGAGGTACCTGAAGTAATCAGATTCAGAGACAGAAAGTAGAATGATTGTTGCCTGGGGCTGGGGAGAGGAAGGGCTGGGAAGTTAGTGTTTGGTGGACACAGAGTTTCAGTGTTGCAAGACGAAAAATGAACATATTTAACACTGTACCTTGCACAACCACAGGGTCTGTAGCACAAGAATGTGAATACTTAGCACCACTAAACTTTATACTAGCGATAGCGTGATTTATAATAAGACATACTATGTATTTGATCTTCTTCCCCATTTTGAAGAAATGGCACAGAGCTCCTAAAACTCTGGGAACTTCCTGGGAGGAGAGCAATTAAAGTGTCTTTGGTTATGTTAATAGGGTAAGTATTGGACCTAAGGATGGGTGCTGCTTGCCAGGGAGCCAAACATGAGATTTGAGGGTTGAAAGTTTCAGCCCCACACCCTGACTTCTGGGAGGGTGAGGCAAAGATTTAAATCATGTTGAATATTTTTTGGAAGCAGCATGTTTTTTGCTAGATGCAGCATTGTGTTTAGTCTGGATCCTAAAATAAGTCAGAATTTCTTGGACTAGTATTCCTTAGTCTTGTCCTGTTTCCAATTGAATTAGACACCTGGATGTGGTTTTGAGCTAAAACAAAATACCTGGACATAGTTATAAGCTAGAATAATCATCGTCATCAGTTTCTCGCTTTTTGTGAACAATTGAATAGTTACAATAACTTATTCTGTTTCCAATGAATATGGTGGACTAGGTATCATCCTATTGAAAAGAAGCTAAAAATGGAGTACAAAATATTAAAACAAAGCTTTAAGGAGCTGGAAAGCGGTGAGAACCAATCTGACAGAAATCTGTGTACGTAGCTTCTGCCCTGACATAATTTAGCGCATCAGTCATTGAGGTTATTGAGCATCAGTGTTCTTGGACTGATCCAAGGTAGGGAGTCTAATCACAGACTCTGTCCCGTAAAATCGGGACTTCACAAGGCTCCACCAGAACTAAATCCACCCCACCTCACCCTCTAGGACTCTCCAAGGAATGTTACCTTGGCTCAGAATAGACCAGTTTGGGAAATGGAAATCTGTCTCTGAGAAGCTGTAATCATACAGATTTCTGTGCAAAATGCACATTACCTGGGTGCTGCAAAACACAGCAACCTATGCATTTATTTGGAGTAATCTGAGGCTGATGGTACATCCAGGCACTTGGCAGAAGTAAACACAGACTCTGGAACACATACTTTATTATAGGCATCAAAGAATTTTGACAAATAAGTTTCCGAGGCAAGAGAGTAGTTCATTGCTAAAAAATATCAATAGGCATTGACACATAGGCAGAAACAAGCTCCATAAAAGGAAGAATCAGAAGAAACTGTAATAAACAGGAGCAAACAAATTCTGTGATATTCTTCCCCAAAACTCATAACACAAGTCCAATCAAGAGAAAAACTTCAGACAACCCCAAATTGAGGAACGTTCTACAAATACCTGGCCAGTATGCCTCAAAATTGTCAAGATCATGAAAGACTAGAAAAGACCAAGAAACTGTCAGGCAGGGTGTAAGGAGAGCTGGTGGCTAAATGCACTATGGTATCCTGGATGGGATCCTGGGACAGAAAAAGGACATTAGTGGGAAACGTAGTGAAATCCAAATAAAGTCTTGAGTTTAATTAATAGTAATGGATCAATATTAATTTCTTAGTTTTGACAAATTTAACATGGTTCTATAAGATGTTGCGTTAGGGGAAACTGGGTGAAGCATATTTGTGAACTCTCTAGTACTACCTTTGAAATTTTCCCATAAATCTTTAACTATTCCAAAGAAACCCCATATTGTATATAAAAACACAGAAATCTTCAGAATGAAAAATATAATCATTGAAATTAAAATAAAATTGATGATATATAGATTCCAGACTATACTCAAAGAATGAATTAGTGAAATACATGAAGCAAAAACGGATGGAATTATTAAGAGAAATCAGAGTGGGGAAATTTAACTTATCTACTCAGAAATGAAGAGTTTAAGCAGACCAAAAAGCGATGAGTATTTTTTTACTTTAACTAACATAATCAACCCTTAATTTAATAGAGAATGTATTTTATTTTATGGTATTAGTGGAATATCTAAGAAAGTCTTGAAAAACACCATTAATATTGTTTTATGGAGGCAGAACATTGTACTACTGCCTTTTATCACTCCATATTAAAATGATGTTTTACATGTCGTCTTGTTCATTTTTCACCACTGTATAGTGTTCTCTTCTGTAAAAACTACAGTTAATTTAGCACATCTCCCATTTACGGTCATCTAGATTGTTTCCAGTTATTTTCCTATTTCTTGACCCTTGCAATTAAATTAGAAATCAGCAAATTCACTTTGAGAGACATATTTTATGAAAGAAATTTCCAACTTGTGTACAAAAAATACGCTTACAAGAATATCTTTGTAGCTTTGTGATTTTTCTCCTTCACTAATGCTTAGCTTAGTGGGTGGGGTTTTTTGTTGCCATGTGGAGCCTCTGCCAAGCACCAGTAGGTAAAGATATGGAATCCTCATATCTTCAAGGAATGGGCCTGCCTTGTTACCCTGTCCACTCTAGCCATTGACCACTAGCACGGCCTGGTGTAGATATGGCCATAAACTTCAGATCTCAGTGGCTGGGGCCCTTGGTCAACTCTGCTCCATGTGGTTTGAGGCTTGTGTAGCGCGTTCCTGTGCACCATTCATAGGCGCCATTTTCATGATGCAGTTTATACCATGACCCAATGGATGTTGTATGGTGCTGTCCCCTCCTAGTCTATCTTCTGAGAGAATACATGGATTTCAGAACCAAGGGGTAAAAGCAGCAGTGGCCTTGCTCACATCACTCCAATGACTCACTTAGGGAATTTGTGTGTCCCATCCGCCACAGTTCTAGGCTCTGTGGGTCTAGAGGTCCTGGCTCCCAGAGGGAAGATGTTTCCAACCAGGGGCACAGTGAGAGTCACACTGAACTTTAAACTGTGGCTGCCACCTGGTCATTTTGGACAACTTGTACCAAAAGCACAACAGGCTATTGATAAGAAAAATAAGCACAGGATGGAAGGCAATAAAGGATAACCAACTGAGGACTTAAAATAGATAATTTTCCATGAGCATATATGCTTCAAAATACTCAAAGCAACAACTCACAAAATTATAAAGGAGAAATAAATGAACAACCATAGTTGGAAATTTGCACACTTCTGTCTCAGAACCTGATAGAAAAAGCAGAGCATAAGATTCTAGAACTATCGCAATTACTCAGTGTTCCTTTTATAACTCACCCCACTGCGTGTGTAGACATTTATCACGGACCCTTTGCATCCTCCCAGTGGGAATCAAAGGGCATGGGGAACTGATGCCAACCAATGCGAAGCTTTGGCTAGTGCTTTCTCAGTGAGTGATAAAGTCCTAGAGCCTTGTGTCTTCTGCCTTCATCCATGAGACAGTGTAGGCTAACTTGTTAGCTTGTAAAAACATAAAATCTCAGACTCTACACGGTTCTTGACACAGGCAGAGAGGGTTCATCTCAAACACTGCCATCTCAAGTTTCAGATCTCACTCCTTCCCTGTCAGGTAATTATACCCCTGTATAGTCCTCTCCTCTTGAAACTGGGCTGGCCCTATGAGTCATTGTTGACCAATAAAATGTGGTGGAAGTGACACTGTGGGTCCTCTGAGACTGGGTCATAAGAAACCTTATAGCTTCTGCCTGGGTTTCTCAAAACACTTAGTCTGGGGGAAGCCAGCTATCTATCCTTTAAGAAGCTGAATCACCAGGCTTTGAGGAAGCCCCAAACTAGCCACATGGAGTGGCTGAGAAGGGAAAGAGAGGCTAGCCCAGAGGCCAGTGATTTCAGTCATCCTAGCTCGGATGCCAGACACGTGAGTGGAGAATCCTTCAGATGGTTCCAGTGACTCCAGCCCAGCTGCCACCTGAGTGTAAGTGCATTAGAGAACCCAAATGAGAACCATGCAGCTGAGCCCAGTCAACTCACAAAGCCATCACACGTTGTTTTAAGTCTTGGAGTTACGGGTAGGTAGTTACACAGCCATAGATAACAGGAGCAGGGAATGAAGAAGTCAGGAGCAGGGAATGAAGAAGTCAGGATCAGGAGAGGAGCTAAGCATGAGTGGGCAAGTGAAGTCTGGCTTCAGCCTAACTCCACAGGGAGCTCTTGAGTGAAAACTGTCCTTGATTCTCTGTGCTGCCTTGAAGCAAGGGAGCAGGGCTTTTGAACTCAACCTCCCCCACCCAAGAGACAGTCATTGGCCGAGGGATGGGTATGGAAGGTAGTACAACTCCCAGCAAGGGCCTCAGCAGCACAAGAACAATCCCCTGGAGCCGATGTAGCCTTTAGCCACAGCACCTGTAGTATCAGGAAACGGGCACAGCAACCAGTGAACAGGGCTCTGGGCAAACACCAAGGTAGCTACCACATTCTCTCGTGACAGCATCTTCTTCCCAAACTCCAACTCTTGTCTGAGTCATGGAAGTAACATCTAAGTCATCTCCCTATTCCACCTTTACCTCCTTCCAATCTTCATACAGCCTCCAGAATGACCTACTGCCCTGAATGTAACCTGGGCACTCGGATTGAAACCTTCCACTGGACTCCCATTGTCCTTAGAGAAGTCCAAACTCCTCGCCCTGCCACACCATGAGCCTGCTGACCTGGCCCTGCCCAGCTCTTCCTGCGCTACCTGCACCACTCTTCCCCACGCTGGCCTTCTTAAGGTTGTGACTCTGCAGGCTATGTGTTGGCTCTGACAGAGCCTTTCACGAGTTATAGCTCTTCCAGGAGCATTCTCCCAGCTTTTCTGGCATGAGGGATGGAGAGAGTGCGAAAGAGAGTTACAGTGAGGGAGGAAAGGGGTGAGGGAGGGAGGAAAGGAGGGGAGAAAATGAGGGAGGGAGAGGGAGGGAGAGAGAGTGAGTGAGTAAACAAAAACGTTTTTACTCAGGAGAAAAACTAAAATCTGTCTTAAGAGGAAAGAGTAATCTCAGTCAGTTGCAGCATTCAAAGAAAATTATTTCTGTAAATAAACAGGGATAATACAGGAAAAATGTTTAACAGCTGGTGTGGCACAGACATCAACCTATGAGAATGGGCATCAGCTGAGGTTTGGGGGATGGGGGTGGACGCCCTGGTGTTAACCCTTTAGTTGCTGGGTCATAAGGAAGCTAGACGGAAAGGGGTAGAGACAGTGGGAAGAGATGGGCAGCAAATGCTAGGTTGGTTCAAAACAGCAGCTATTTTTCAAATGACCCAGAAGTATTCCAATATTTCAAGAACCACTGTCACAGCACCAAAGTGTCCTAGCTTGAATATAGCCCCTCAATAGAGAATTTTTAACCAATGTGAGATCCTGCAATATATACAATTTAGTACCCTACTTTTTTCGGTTTAAAGGTATATTGTGAGCCTTTTCCCAGGGTGGGCCCTTCTCTGTTTATCTCTGTGCTTCCAGAAAGGATTTGAGGCAATTCAGTTTGGAATCAGAATAAGAGTGTTAAAGAGACAATTGCTTGAGCCCTCAGAAAATTCTTTTGAAAAATCTGCTTCCTAATAGGGTACCTCTCTCCCTTTTGTAAGTCTATTTGGTTCACTGCTGTATCTCTAGACCCCTCCACTGTGCCTGTCTCATTGGACGTGGTAAATAAGCATGGGTTGAATAAATGAAGGAAGAGAGAGATAAATGCGGTCAAAATAACAAGGGATGGGGAGAGAAGCTAACTTACAGTTTTTAATTGCAATTCATTGGGTAACTGAAAACAACAACATAAAAAAGTAGCACTTGCATAGAAGCGATTCCCAGGTGATCTGTCTTACAATTTTTTGTCTGTTTAATACAGGAAAGGGCAGAAGCGTCTGGTTCTCTGATTGAGTTTTATGTAGATCCTAGTAGGATTAAAGATAAGGGGCCATGTATTTCTTGGCACTGAAGCGAAATGACTAATCAAGGTAAAAACTTCCCTCCTAATGAATCCTTATCTTTTTTTTAAATGCTTTTTGGTGAGGAAGATTGGCCCTGAGCTAACACCTGTTGTCAATCTTCCTTTTTTTTTTCTCCCCAAAGCCCCAGTACATAGTTGTATATCCTAGTTCTTCTGTGTGGGATGCTGCCACAGCATGGCTTAATGAGCGGGGTGTATATCTATGCCCAGGATCCAAACCAGCAAACCCCGGGCTGCCAAAGCACCACTAGGCCATGGGGCGGACCCCTAATCCTTATCTTATTTGAACTCATATTTGAGTTCATTAGAATAAGAACATTACTTCTTCCAGCAGCTATAAAATTTCATTTTCATTTCTGTAAAACATTACCAAGATACAAAACTAAAATAATTCATTATTGTTCTTTCAAATAATTTCACTTCTTCAGTTTTCTTGCCCTCTGCTTTTTCTTCCCTTTCCTGTCATTCATTTATTTCAGTTCACATATTTATGGTTTTTACATTTTTTTAGTTTGTGAGAATAAGCATGTTAGTTATTCTATACCATCAAATAATATTCTCACTTTAAAACACATAAAACCTTTATTCTTTTACATTTTAAGTTTGAGAGAAGTGTATTTTGCTATTATTATTCAAGAGAAATGCCATATTTACTTCTGATATTAATAGAGAGTTATATTTGTTGCTTGAAAATTATAAAGTTTTCTTTTAGATTTAATGTGCATTAGTCAAGTTTCTCTCCACTATTTCTTTTTGGTTTTGTAGAAACGCTATAAAGGAAAATGCAACTCAGTCTTCACCTTTGAAATTCATAACTCCTAGGAAACCCACATCCACTTCTGCCCTAAATGTTTACGCTGTGCTGTTGAGAATGGAAGATTCCAGAGGGAACTTCAGACTCTGGGGCAGCAAGGTTTCCTTCTGAAGCACTGGGTCTTTCATCTGACTTGTCGGCCAGGACTTCTCAGAGATGTGCACATCTCGATTCCTGTCCAGGCACTGTCAGCTTGTCAGGAAGAATCCTGTGAAAAGCCCGCCACCTGCTGAGCTGAAGTGTGCGTCTCACAGAAGTCAATATTTCCAGCTTTTCCTTTGTCCTGAGTGTGTATAAAAGGGCTCTCTGGCATACATCCCTTTTAAAGCAGGTGAGCATTGGTGGAGAAAAATGGCTTTCATCTTTCATCCTTCTGAGGAGAGTAAAACTGTAGAATCAAAGATAAGTTATTTTAGAATTTACTAGATCTTTTCTTTAGATTAAATTATTTTAGTAAAAACCCTGAATAGAAATACAATGACCAAAAATAAAACTGGAACGTAGAGTACAAAGGTGTTTCTTTGAATTCATTAATTTTAATTGCGTTTGTTCTTAATAATGAGATGTACAGTCCTTAGCTTAGATGACAGACTGTCCTGATGTGAAGAGGTATTGAATCAAAGTGGCAGGGGTTCATTACCATATATCTGAAGCCTTATGCAGTTCCTGGTACACAGAAAGTACTCGATAAATGTCTGTGGAAGGAATGTAGAATGAACACAGCAAACACACTGGACCTGATGTCAAGAGACCTGAGTTCCAGGACCGATACTAATTTAAGTGGCCACATGATTTTGAGCTGTTTGCCTTATTTCTCTAATCCGTAAAACAAATGTGTTGGATCAGTTGATAACATCGTTTAAATTTAATATTTTCTTGTATCAGAGATGAGTCTTTTTCAACATGCTGTTGCTCAGTCAAGACTTTTTTCTTTTAAATTTTTTTTGTTTTAACAACACATTTTGATACAGCCCTGAGACTGCCCTTGACAGAGCATGGAATCTGGATGCCTTCACCCTTGAGACTCCATTCTGGACAGAGTAAATATCTTTCCAGTTTATATGAGAAATATGATTTTTCTTTAACATAATTTTTTACATCAGTGTTTTCCTAGTCGTTAGAATTCTATACTCAAATCATCCCTTCCTTAACAGAAATGATTTTAAATTGTATAGAAGAAACTGCTTTTCTGTTGATAAGGTCAGACGTATTAAGTGATGACACTGATTTCTTGCTGGCATACTCTGGGAGCCCTTATTTGCTACCACCAGGGGCATAAGCAAGAAGAGTCCAGCTGGTTGGAAGTGCGCTGGGCATGGCCAGGCCTTGACTCACTAGCCATTAGTTTCTGTCTTCTGCCCTGAGAGATTAGGACCAGCAGGAGTAAACAGAATCCAGCCCAGTCAACTATTTCCTGCCATATATATTTTTTTACCTCTTTATTTTGAAAGAATTTTGGGCTTTTGGAAAAAGTACAAAAATACAAAGAGTTCCCACAAGCCATTCACCCAGATTCCCCAACATGAACATTTACATTTGCTTTAGGATGCTCTCTCTACCTGTGTGAATGGATATGTATGTGTGTGTTTTTTCCCTGAAATATTTGAGAGGAAGTTGCAGACATGATATTCCTTTACCCCTAAACACTTGACTGTATATTTTCTTAAAATAAGACATTTTCTTAAATAACCCCGAGTACAATGACCAGAAGCAAGAAATTAACATTTATATAATACTCTAGTCTAATCTAAGGACCTTCTTCAAATTTTACCAATTGTTCTATTAACATTCTTCGTAGAAAAAAATGTTTAAGTTTTTTTCCAGTCCATGATTCACTCCATAATCACACACTGCATTTAGCTGCTGAATGTCTCTTCAGTTTCCTTCAGTCTGGTGCAGTTACTCATATTTCTCTGTTTTTCATGACCTTGACATTTTTGAAGTATATAGGCCAGCTATTTTGGAGAATACCCCTCAGTTTGGATGTGTCTGATGTTTTCTCAGAATTCGATTCAAGTTACGCATTATTGGCGGGAACCCCCAGGAGTGATATTGTGTCCTTCTCAATGCAGCATATCACGTGGCACGGGGGTCTATTTGTCCTTTGCTGGGGATGTTTGATCACTTCTACAGGTGATGCTTGCTGTGTTTCTCCACTGTAAAGTTACTGCTCTATCCTTTGTAATTCATACAAATCTTGTGGGGAGATCTTTGAGAGTATGAAAATATCCTGTTTCCCTTTATACTTTCATCAACTGATGATCGTTGTCTGAAACAATTATTATGGATGCCAACTGGTCATATTTTAATTCCATCATTCTTTCCAATTTGTTAGAATACTGCTGTAATGAAAAGGTTCCCATCTCCATTCGTTCATTCGTATTAATACAGACTCATGGTTTCATCTTTTATTGTATGGGTTATAATTTGTTAATGTCCTTATTTATTTGGATCCTAAAATTGTTCCGTATTTTGTCAATGGGAGCTCTCCAGGCTGGCTCCCCTGTTCTTCTGACATGTCTCCATTATTCTTGCCAGCACAAAAAGATGTTCCAGACCCATGTTGTAATTTTCCTGCCTCGGCCATAGATTTAGCCATTTCTTCAAAGAACCTTTATTTTGTTAGTGGAAAATGGTATTTGGAAACCAACGTCTAGACCACAGCTGTGCTATCTGTTATGGGACATCACAGGCACCCTCAGGGGACAGAGCTAGATGATAATGTACATTCACACAAATCCACAACTATATTTATACCTATACCTGTACTATACCACCTATTTCTGTTTCTATGTGCCTATTAAGAACCATAAACCAATTCCAACCCAACACCCCCAATTTATTCCCTTTTCCACTTTTGTAGCTCCCTCCCCTAATACTAAGTAGCCTGCCTCTCAGTATCCACAGAGTATTTACTGATTTGCACAATCCTAAAGTACACGTAAAATATAGTTTCGAAACTGCTAACCTTTACCCCTGTGAAAGACAAAATAATTAACAGGAGCTTGATGTTTATTTAGAGTTCTTATTAGTTCTACTGCTGTGTCTAAAGCCACTTAAACTATTTTTTTCCTCCCCTTTAGTGTGGTTATGTTATTTATTTAAAATACAGAGCCAGCCCTGATGGCCTAGTGGTTAAAGTTCGGGGCTCTCTCCACTTCGGCGGCTGGGGTTCGCTTTGCCGTCACAGCACCACACCAACTGTCTGTCCGTAGCCACGCTGTGTAGCCATGGCCGCTGGCGTGGGAGAGCTAGAAGGACTTACAACCAGAACATACAGCCACGCACTGGGCCTTTGGGGAGCAAAAAAAAAGAGGAAGATTGGCAACAGATGTTAGCTCAGAGTGAATCTTTCCCTGCAGATTAGTTAATTAATTAACTAACTAATTAATTAATTAAATACAGATGAGTATTTTGAACTTTTAACCCCATCCTTGTGGACTTTTTAATTTATGTTTTGAACATATAGCACATGAACATGGTTCTGAAAATCTGAACTCTAACAGGGCATACTTTTTGTAGTCTCCCTTCCTCATCCTTTCTACCTTGTTCCCACTCCTCCTCTCCCCCTCATTCCCACCCACTCCTGGAGGTATCAAATCCCATAAACTTTTTTTTTTCCCAAGGAAGATTAGCCCTGAGCTAACATCTGCCAATCCTCCTCTTTTTTTCTGAGGAAGACTGGCCCTGAGCTAACATCCGTGCCCATCTTCCTCTACTTTATTTGTGGGACGCCTGCCACAGCATGGCTTGCCACGCGTTGCCATGTCCGCACCCAGGACCCGAACCTGTGAACCCCGGGCCGCCGAAGCAGAACATGTGAACTTACCGCTGTGCCACCAGGCCGGCCCCAAATCACATAAACTTTTGATTTACACTTCTTTCTGATTTTTTTTTTGTACATACTGGCAGATACTATTTGCCTTTTTCCCTTTTGTTTCTTACACAAAATGTAGCATACAGTATTAGTTTCCTAAGGCTGTCAAAATGAAATACCACAAACTGAGCACTTAAACAAGAGAAATGTATTGTCTCACAGTTCCTGAGGTTAGAAGTTCAAGATCAAGGTGTTGGCAGGGCCCTCCTCCCCTTGTAGGGGAGGATCTGATGCAGGTCTCTCTCCCAGCTTGCGGCAGTTTCTTGACTCAGGGCAGCGTAACTCCCATCTTCAAACGGCATTCTCTCTGTGTGCCTGTCTGTGTCCGAATTTCCCCCCTTTCCAAGGACACGGTCTTGTTGGATTAGGGGCCCACTCGGCTCCAGTATGACTTCATCTTAGCTAAACACATCTGCAATGACCCTACTTCCAAATAAGGTCACATTCTGAAGTATTAGGACTTCAACATACGAATTTGGGGGGACACAATTCAAACCACAACACATACTATGAATGTGCTTTTGTACTTTACTTTTCTTTCACTTAACGATATATCCTGCAAATCATTCCATATCAGTCTATAAGAATCTTCCTCATTTTTTTCACAACTGCAAAGTGCTGTATTGTATAGATATAGTTTATTCAACTATTCTTCTATATAGAGCATCTAAACTGTTTCAAATATTTTGCAATTACAAGAAATCTGCAATGACAAAAATTGTGTGTATGTATTTTTATATTGCTGGAAGAGTATCTTAGGGTGAATTCCTAGAAGTGGGATGGGTGGCTCAGAAAGTAAACGCATATGTACTTTTGTTACATATCACCAAATTCCCCTGCAGGAGGTGGTAAAATTTTTATTTCCATCAGCACTGAAACACTATTTACCCACAGTATTTCCAGCAGAATGTTTTGTCCACCTTTTTCATTTTTGACAATTTGACAAGAAAATGGTATCCCAGTGTAACTTTAGATTGCATTTCTCTAATTACGAGTGAGGTTGGAGATTTTTTCATAAAGGTAAGGAAAGTTTTTGTATCTTTTTTTGTGAACAGTTTTTTCCTGTCTTCTGCTAATTTTTCTATATAAACTTTTAGTCTTTGCTCCTCAGTTTTTAAAAGCTGTTAGAAAAATATATTAGGCTATTGTAAATCTTTTTCCAGTTTGTCAGTTGCTCCCCCCGCCCTTTTTTTTTTTTTTTTTTAAACATCACAAATTCACTATCTTACACTTCTGGAGATCAGAAGTCTGCAATGAGTCTCACTGGGCTAAAGTCAAGCTGTCTGCAGGGCTGTGTTCCTTCTGGAGGTCCTGGGGGAGAATCTATTTCCCCTCCTTTTCCAGCTCCTAGAGCCGCTGTGTTCCTTGGCCTTTTCTTCCATCCTCAAAGCCGCCAGTGTCTTCAAATCTCTGACTCTGATCTCTGTCAGTTGCCCTTTGCCTTTGTTCATGTATGTGTGTGTTTATCATCCTTTATTGCATTTAGTTTTGAGTTCTAGTTAGAAAGCCTTTCCCCTACGCCCACATTCTGGAGGAATTTGCCCATGTTTTCTTCTAGAACTAGTATGTTTACCTTTCTTTTACATTTAGATCCTCGATTCATTTTAAGTTTATTTTTATGTATGGTATGAGATATTGATTTAATTTTATATTTTTTCCCTATGACACCGACTCTCCTAGAGCCACTTATTTAAAAACTCATCTTTGATCCAGTGATTTGTGATACCACCTTTATGATATACGAAATGTCCATGTATACTTGTTTTTAGTGAGAGGGGACCCTCCCACTCTCCCACCGGTCCGTCTGTCTAGTCATGCACTGTACCACACTGTTTCAGTGAGAGAGGCTTTCTAGTATGTTTTATAGTGGGTAGGGTTAATCCCTTGTAGCTTTTCCTTTTCAGTGATTTCCTAGTTTGTTTTTCCGGATGAGATTTAGCAGCAACTTGTCTAGCTCTATCAAAAGACTTGTTGGTATTTTTTATTGGGAGTGCATTAAGTTGAATTGGGAAGGACAGAGCATTATGATGTTAAGTACTCAATCCAAGAACAAGGATGTCTTTCCATTTGTTCAATTCTACATTTGTGACTTTCAGGAGTGTTTTAAAGGTTTTCTCAAATAGGTTTTGCACATTTCTTCTTAAGTTTCTTCTTTATTGTTGTTATTGTAAATAGAGTTTTCTCTATCCATGTATCCTCTGATTGCATATTAATTTTATTTCTGTATCCTTACTGAATTTGCTTATTATTTTTATCAATGATTTATAGTTTTATCAATGATTTTATCAATATTTTATCAATGATTCCCCAGGGTTTTCCAAGTGTACTGTCATATCATTTGCAATAGAAATAGTTTTACTTACTTTTTAATTCTTATGCCACTGATTGATTTCTCTTGTCTAATTGCAGTGGCTAATATCTCCACTGTATAATGTTGAATAGCTGTGTACATAGTGGCCATCTTTGCCTTGTTCTGGGTCTTAGCAGAAATGCCTCTACTATTTCTCCATTGAGTAAGATCTTGGCTTTAGGTACATAAACATATGTATGTATTTATCCTAAGAAATAACAAATTCTTATTCTCTTGAGAGTTTCCATCAGGATTGAGTGTTTTTATTTCATATAATTATTGATTAATTTGGATTTAAATCTACCCTCTATTATGTGAATTCTCCTACTTGTTAAATATTTTTTCTCCTTTCCTTTTTTTGAATGGATTATGTTGTATTATTTCATTTCCTCTTTTATTATTTTGATAGTTATACAATATTCAATTTCTCTATTGATTTCTCCAGAGATTGCAAAATACACTCTTGCCTTATAAGACTCTAACAGAGCGCTTTCACTACTTCCTGCGAATGAAAGGACCTAGGGGACTTTAACCACATCAGCTCCCTGATGGCTACACCATCCCTATCACGCATTATTGCTATAGATCCACTGCATTTTAACCCATCAATTTATACCATCAATATTTATGTTATTTATTTGTACCATCAATACCATTTAGATTTACCCATGTTTTAACACTTCTTATTTTTTATTCCTTCTTGTATGTCCAAGTTTCCATTACAAGAGAAGAAAACTACAGATCCAAATCTATCAAGAGCATCGATGCAAAAATGCTAAACAAATTTTAGCAAAACAAATCTGACAATATATTAAAGTGTTGGTACATCATGACTAAGTGCAGGGTTATTTCAACATTTACAATCAGTTAGTGTAACTCATTATTCACAAGCTGGAAAAAGAAAAACCATATGATCATCTCAATAGATTTAAAAAAGGCATTTGACAAAACCAAACATTCTAATTTCAAAACTTCCTGATTTAAAAAACGAAAAAACTCTCAGTAAAATAGGAAGAGGAAGGAAGTTCCTCAACCTGCTGAAAGGCATTGCATAAGACTCACAGCTAACATTACACTTACTGTTGGAGGACCAAATGCTTTCTCCCTAAGATCAGGAACCAGACAAGGATGACCACTCTCACCACTTCCGTTCAACATCGTACTGGACTAAGGTTTCTCAGCCTTAGCACTATTGACAATTTAGGCTGGATAATTCTTTGTTTGGGGGCCTCTCCTGGGTAGGGTGTTTAGCAGCATCCCTGGCCTCTATCCACTAGATGCCAGTAGCAATTCCCTACCCCCAATTGTGACAACCAAAAATGTCTCCAGACATTACCAAATGTCCCCTGGGACAAAATAGCCCCTCTGTTGAGAACTACTGGACTAGAGTTTCTGGCCAGTGTAACCAGGCCAAAAAAAAGAAATAAAAGATATCCAGACTAGAAAGGAGGAAGCAATGCTGTCTCTTTTTCATATATAGGGACCCACTCAGTCCCCAGAGTTGGTATAAATATTATTTTAAAGTGAAAGCATTTGAGCTAAAGAAGATGCAGAAATAAATCTTATCTGAACTTCTTTTATCTGATGAAAGCAGAGCCCCCAGAAAATACAGCGGCCATTTGCACCCCTCCAAGGGAGTTGCCAGGGAGACAGACGGCCAATATCCATAAGCATCAAAAAGCCCCATAGAACCTTCTATAATTTCCCATTGAAGCCCTAAAACCATCTCTTCCCTTTGTTGTTTGGTATATAAACCTTTTATCTCTGACTATTCAGTGAGTTTCTTATCCCTCAGTACTCCCACATGTACACACAAGCACATGTAAGTAAACCTTATCTTTTCTCCTGTTAATTTGTCTATTGTTAACTTAGAGGTCTCCAATAACTGGACCCATATTGGAAGAAGAAAAGTTTTCCTCCCAACACAGACAATGCAATTGCCTGTAGAACATCATATCAAATGTACAAAAAAGCTATTAGATATTAATATTAGAACTAGTAATTAAATTTAGCAAGGTTGCAGAACATGAGATAAACTTGCAAACACCAATTGTATTTCCATACATTAGCAACAATCAGAAATTAAAATTTTAAAAAATAATTTATAATATCATTAAAAAATAGAAATACTTAGGTCAAAATTTGACAAAAGTTGTAAAAGACCCATCCTCTGAAAACCATAAAACATCACTGAGAGAAATTAAAGAAGATCTAAATAAATACTAGTGGATCAGAAGATTCAATATTGTTCTTTTTTTTTTTTTTTTTTTTTTTTGCTGAGGAAGATTTGTCCTGAGCTAACATCTGTTTCCCAATCTTTGTCTTTTTTTGTTTGGGGAAGATTCACCCTGAGCTAACAGCTGTGCCAATCTTCTTCCATTTTGTATGTGGGTTGTTGCCATAGCATGGCTTTTGACAAGCAGTGTAGGTCCATGCCCAGGAACCAAACATGAGTTGCCCAAGTGGAGCCCACCACACTTAATCACTAGGCCATGGGGCCAGCCCCAGATTCAATATTGTTAAGAAGTCAATTCTCCCCTAAATATATCTGAGATTCAACACAATTTTGTAGAAAATAACAATCTGATTTTAACATTCACAGGGAAATGCAAAGAATCTAGAATATATAAAACAACTTTGAAAAAGAACAAAACTGTAGGACTTATACTATCTGATTTTATAGCTTATTTATAAAGCTACAGTAATCAAAACAGAATGGTAATGGCATAAAGATAGACAAATAGCTCAACGGAACAGAACAGGACGTCCAAAAATGAGCTCATGCATATATGAACAACTGATTTTGACAAAGGGCAGAGGCAATGAATGCAGTGCAGAAAAAAATTGCTTTCCAACAAATAGTGCTGAACATTCAGCTATCTATACGGAAAAAAATGAACTTTGGTCCCTATCTCATACCATATACAAAAATTAACTCAAAATAGATCCTAAACTTAAATACAAAGCCTAAAACTATATGTCTACAAGAAGTCATAGGAGAAAATATTTGTGACCTTGAAACTCAAGAATCTACCAAATACTGAACTTTTTGTACCACCTTGCCCAAGGGTGACTGTTTCGATCTACTTCATTAAGTCACTTTTTAATTCTAAATATTCTCAAGAGTTCAAAGTCACTTAGGCAAGTAGCTTTATCTTCAATGACGAGCTGAGCTCAAGCCCCCAAGTAAACTTGTCGCCATTTCCTCAGAATAGAGTTTATTAGGTCAATAATTTGTAAGAATGATATAGTTATTGAGCAGAGATTTGCGTCTAGAAAGTGGGGTTTGGGGGCTGCATATACTCAAAGTGATTCTTCAGAACCAGAGCGGGCTCACTGGATCCTCTTAACAGCTGATATAACTCCTGGGGATGAATGAATAAATGGATGTAAGAAAGACTCGAGTAGATGGTAGTCAATATTCTCGTACACACCCTGCCACTGGATTTAGTAAAATGAACTAAACTTGTATGGATCCCAGTTCGAACTGTTGAGGCCCAGAGCAGGCCACTCCCAAATATCCCACAATAGCATAGTGGTTATTTTTTGAATTAAAGTTACTTCAGAAGCAAAAAGAGCTTTCTGACCCTCCTGTCTCTGTTCTCCCTGAAAGCAGGAAATGAATCTCCCCTGTGAAAGATGCTTTCTCTGAATCCTTATCCCCAGAACTAGGGGCGAACCTTGTTAATTTACTACCTCAAGCCTAAACTCTGCTCAAATTCCTCACCATTTACAGACCCCAAACCTAAGCTTCTTTATCCTGTCAGTTCTTCACAAATTTATTGTTCCTTTGTGTAAAAGATATATATACTGCCTGCCTTGTTCCCTTTCCGAGCATCGTTTCTCTGTGATCTCCAACAAGGATGTATTACACTGGGTTTTTGGTCTGTTAATTTGTTTTGTGTCAGTTTATTAGTCCAGCTATAAGAACACAAGAAGGGAAGAAAGGAGATGTTCTCCACCCTGACACAACCAACACCACTGGTTCCCAGCTGTGTTGCCTTGCACTAGTTAGGTAACCTCCCTTGAACCTGATTACTTATGTTTATAAATGGGATAATATGCTTACTCTATCTAACAGGGCTGTTGTGAGCATCAAAGGATACAAAGTATAAAAGAAGGAAAAGCATTTTTAATTGTAAAGGAGTTGTGACCGGCAGAGGAAGAGTTCACTGTTAGTCTCCAGATTACCATAAGAAATACCTGTAAAATAATAGAATTTTAGTGAGAATCGAGAAGAAAAAAAAATATATGTGAGTGCTTTGTAAATTGTAATAAGAACACTCACCTCTTGGCGGGATTAACTTTGACAATACATCATGATAAGTGCTCAGTAAATTTAAGTTATTATTTCTACTATTATTAATGCCTTTTTACAAGAAAATGAAGCTTGGAGAATTTTAGTAACTCATCAGTATCTAGCTACTTAGTGGCTGACACAAGACTCCAAACCAGGCCCAGTCTGATTCCAAAACGGTGCATTTACTTCTAACGACTAAGCTACGAGGGCATCCCTTTAACTTGAAAATTGTGTTGTTCATTAAGTTTGGAAGTAGAATTCGTTCTGCATGATGGAACACCAAGATGGTACTGAAATCATTGGAAATGGACGTTTTTATATATTTGGTAGCATGTTCTTTGATACAGATGGCATGGATCCTTCCACCGAATCACTGGTTCAAGGAGATTACACAAGAAATTTTTATCAACAGACGGGCAAGACCTTCCCTGCCCGGAGTGTCATCCCCTGGCGAGCTCGGGCTGATTGGCCCCAGCGGGACACGTGCGCGCAGCCCTCGGGGTGGAACCTGCCCCGCGTCCCTGCAGGGCGTGGGCGGGGCTCCGCGGGCGGGAGGTTTGAAGCCGGGAGGCGGAGCTGCGGGGCCGCACGGCTGGAACTGAGCGCCGGGCTCGGCCGCTCCCGCCCCGAGCCATCCGCTCCGGGATTTGGGAGCGGCAGAACTCAAGGACGACCGCTAGGCGAGGGGCATGCCTCTTGGGATTTGAGGTCCCGGGTCCCCTCCGCGGGTTTTGAGGTCCCTGGTTCCCCCGCGGGATAGGAGGTCCTGGGACCCCACCCCTCCCCAGCGGACATCGGAGGCCAGGGTTCTCCCCGCGGGGACCTGTGGACCGGGGTTCTCCCCGCGGGCACCTGTGGACCGGGGTTCGTCGTGGACATCGGAGGCCCGGGTTCTCCCCGTGGAACGGGAGGCCGGGGTCCCCAGGGGCGCGGGCCCTGGCCTCGCGCGCGCTCGCCGGGGCGAAGAGGGGTCGTGGGTCCGGCCCTCTGGGCGTCCTTCCGCGCGCTGAGGACAGAGCGGCGCCCGGGAGCCCGATGCACACGAGATGCGGGTGACTTTACGGCGTCGGAGACTCCGAGCAGTTATCCTCAGGGCCCCGAAGACTGCGAGCGGGACTGTGCCCCATCCCTGCTGTCGCCACCCCCTCCAGGTGAGTCCAGGTGAGGCGCCGGGAAGCTTCTCAGCCACCTTACGGACACAGAAAGGTTTCAAGCGGATTTTATGGGACATCATCCCCGTAACTTCCGAGAGGACAGAGAGAGCGCCTCACGGAGGACGCGAGCCCGAAGTCTGGGCGGGGGAACGGTCAAATGTGGGACCGCAAAAGCCCATTTCCTCATTTTCCGCGGGGGCGGGGCCTTAGTCCCCGCCCACCCCGGCTGTTTGGAAAATGCGGACGAGTGGATTTCCGCGGAGCCGGACGGGAGCGGCGCGGGTCTGCTGTGCGCATGCTCAGTGCCGCCCGCTCCGTCTAGCTCCGCCAGTCCCGCGCGCTGGTGTGGATCCCGTAGGCCCTCATGGCGGCCCCCGGGACCGCGGGGAGCTCGGTCCTGAAAGGTGAGGGGACCTCCTGTTCCGTGGAGTGGGGAGGGGTCGAGATGGCGGCGGCAGCCGGTGGGCTGGAGGACGGGCCGGGTCACGGCGAGCGTTGACTGGGCTGGGGGGCCCGCGGGGAGGCCACGTCGGCCCTCCCGGAAGTCGGCCGCCGCCTGTGGGGTCGCGGGTGGGGCGCCCCTGAGTCTAGTGACCGTCGTTGTGCTGTGGGAGGGAGTGCTGTGCCCGAGTCCAGTGACCGTCCCCGTGCTGTGTGTGGCCGTCCCCGAGTCCAGTGACCGTCCCTGTGCTGTGGGGTCGCGAGTGGGGCGTCCCCCAGTCCAGTGACCGTCCCTGTGCTGTGGGGTGTGGTGGGGGTGTCCCTGAGTCCAGTGACCCTCCCCGTGCTATGGGGTCGGGGGGGGTTGTCCCCGAGTCCAGTGACCGTCCCCGTGCTGTGGGCTGTGGTGGGGTGTCCCCGAGTCCAGTGACTGTCCCTGTGCTGTGGGGTCGCGAGTGGGGCGTCCCCCGGGCCAGTGACCGTCCCCGTGCTGTGGGGTGGAGTGGGGGCTGTCCCCGAGTCCAGTACTTTAACTGTCCCACCTGGGCTGGGTGAGGCTGCTGGTGCAGGCATGACGGGATTGGGAGGGGTCAGGGGTGGGTCTAGGGCAGAGAGAAATGGGTTGATTTCCAGCTTTCTCCCAGGTCTTTGCCTTTGCAGGGTCGGGTGAATTTAGGGGTGTGGGGCAATTGTGAAACTAGGAAAATAGCAGCTCCTCTCCCTGTTTGTGTCAGCGTTTGTTGTTATGATACTAGGATCGACCTCTCGCTGAGGAATGACAGTGTCAGGGCCCTGTGCTCACCCCTTGGTTGATAGGGCCTTAATTGTAACCATCCCAGCAGCTCTATTTGACCTCATTTTACAGGTGGGCAAAGTAAGGCGTGGAGGCTCGGGTACTTCTCCCCACTCACCCAGCTAGTCAGTGCAGGTGCGATTTGAGCACCTGAGCTGGCCCTGTAATCGCTGTGTTCTGTGCCATCCCAGGTGAAGTCGGGGCAGCTGGGATTGCTGAGGAGGATTGGAGCCATGGACATGTAGGGTTAGGTGTTGGAGAGAAGGGGTGTGGGTAGTAAGGATCTGTATTGAGGGGCCTGGAGTAGTGTAAACACCTTCCAGTGGAAAGACAAGACTGGAGGCATTACATAAACTCTAATCAGATGTGGCTATTTTTCTAATGTTAGCGTTTTGTTAACTTAACCTGACTTTTCTTTGACTTCACTCAGAATTGTTTAGAATGGCACACTTGGAAATTCTTTTAAAACATCAGCTTTTGAGAAAAAGATACCTGCTGGCACAGGGGTCCACAAACTGCTCCATGATTCCCAAATCCTTCCTGCTGCCTATTTTTATAGGGCCTGCTAACTAAGAATATTTTTTACTTTATTAAATAGTTAGAGAAAAAAAAAGAAGAATAATGACACATGAAAATTATATCAGATTCATACTTCAATGTCTGTAAGGTTTTATTGGAACACAGCTTCGCTTGCTCATTAATGTATTGTCTTTGGTTGCTTGTGCTACAGCCATGAAATTAAGTAGTTGTATGGCCCGTAAAGCCTAAAATATTTGCTATCTGGTCCTTTACAGAAAACAGACTCTTGCACTGGAAAAGTTAAGCCTGGTTTAAGAATTTGGAGAGAGTATTGAGTGTTAAGAATGTAAACTGTGATGTGTGTGAGTCAAGTTGTTCTTTGCTTGAAATTTTAAGAACCATAATAGCACTCATGCTATTTTGAATAGGCTTCTAATAGAAGTTTTAGAAGAAATTTTGAATTTACTTTTTAGTGTAAATGGAATAAGAAAAAAGTCTATTAAAATCCTTGGGTGAGGGATGCTGGAATTTCAGATATATTTTGTGCTAATGTCCTGTTTGTTTCCAGATGTAGTGGCATATGTGGAAGTGTGGTCGGCCAATGGAACAGAAAATTATTCAAAGACATTTACAAACCAACTTGTGGATATGGGGGCAAAGGTAAGAAATTCATTTTGCCATTGCTACGTATGGCAGTCTTCTGATACATAATGAGATATAGTTGCATTTTCTTATTTTGAGAGTTAGTACTTAGAACATTAAGGACAAAGAAGACAATGGTAAGTGGCAGGAGAAAAAAGAAAAGAACCATGATCTGAAGAGTTTAGACCAGTAGGATTTATAGAAGAGTTGGTCTTGTGGGTGGTGTGAGAGGAGAACTCTATGATGAAAATATGGATTCTGCTATTGGTTGCTTGGATGCATGGTGCTGTTAATCAAAGTGAGGAATACAGGAAAAGGAACAGGTTTTTAACAGAAGCTTGTGAATTTGGGCATATTGAAAATATCTGATAGACGTGGATATACAAATCTGGAACTTGAGATAATCAAGGCTAGAGACCCTAGGGATCAGGTGAGGCTGCCGGTGTGGGTAAGGTTCCAGGTGGTTAGAATGAAAAATGCTGAAATGCTAAATCCTATTTAGTATTTCAAAGGCAAGTGACTGGAGCTGTGGACTAAGGGACAAAGATAGAGAAGAATGCCAGGAGAATCCAGAAAACAAGTCTGGAAGTCAGAAGAGAGACAAACTTCAATGATGGAATTTTAAGACACTGCAGACTCTTCGGAACAGTTAAGACTGAGAAGTGTTCTTTAGGTTTGAAAACTCTGAAGGTCGTTGTTGAAGAAAGTAGTTCAGTTTCCAGCAAACTGGAAAAGGGGATGGAAATTGGTCCAGGAGTCACTGAGCTATGGGGAACAGAGATGGTGAAAGTAGACTGCTCTCAGAGGCAGTTCACCGGTGAACAAAGCGTGTGTGTGTCTGTGAGTTAGGATTTGGGGGGGATGGCTGCTAGGCTGAGTGAAGGGAGCGATGAGAGCGAGTGAGATGTTGATGGTGGGCGGTGAGTAGGGTGAGGAGAGAGCTCCCAGGGCATGAAGTCTGAGAAGGCAGTCACCCTCAGGCAAGGAGTGAATGCTCCTAAATTTTGTTTGGCTCACCCTGCTGGGTATCCTGGTGGAGAGATCAAAGGCCCAGAGCAGACTGGGGTGGAGAGCAATCAGAATGTAGGGGTAGGGCTGGCTTTTGGGCCTGAGAAGACACCTTTTTTCTGATACATTGGAAGGTAGGAACCCGAGGGAGTTTCCGTCTTGTTTACCTTTTACATACTTGGGCTACTGACATGTTCTGTGGCTGAGAAAAAGCCATGGAATACATGAGTTGACAAAATGGCTTTTGAGGGTAGTATGTATTAAGATCTTAGATCTCTTGAATCTTTTCGTGTTTTGCCTTTTTCAAAAATTTTCAAATAGAAAAGCTGGAAGAGTAGTACAGTGAACATAGATCCAGCAGTTTTTAATCCCTTAGCATACTTGCTTTGTCTCGTTTTCTCCATAGAGTATATTTATGTGTGTGTGTGTGTGTGTTTTCCTGAACTATTTGAAAGTAAGTTGCAGATATCATAATTTGCCCCTAAATATATTTAGTATCTATCCTTTGAAAACAAGGACATTTCCCTGTATAACAAAAAGACCATTGTCACATCTGAGAAAATTAACAATGATTTCCTAAGTTTTTTTGCAGCAGTTGAGTGAATTCATACTTCTGCCAATATACGAAAGCTCCATCGCTCTATATGCTGGTTTTCTCAGTCTTTACTTTCCAGTGTTTTTATCATTGTATTTTGAATTTGCGTTTTCCCACACATTTTCATATATTTGTTTTGAAGAGGCTGTTCAAGTCTCCAGCTCATTTCCATTGGGTTTTTCGTTTTCTTCTTGATTTGTAAGCATTCTCTGTATTTTTCAGTTGACCCCTTTGTTGGTCAGATGAATTGCAGTATTTTCTGTCACTCTGTTCCTTGTCTTTTTACCTTCTTAATGGTATCTTTTGATGATAATTATAATAGTTCATTTCTTTATGGTAAGCCTTTTTGTGTGTCCTGTTTAAAAAAATCTGTTCCTACACCAAGGTTATGTGGATTTTCTCCTATGTTATTTTTCGAAAGCTTTATCATTTTGCCTTTCACATTTAGACTTTCAATACATCTGGAATTGATGTTTGTATATAGTGTGAAGTAGTTTCATTTTTTTCCCATATGAATATTCGTCTCAATACCATTTATTGAAAAGACTGTCCTTTAACCAAGCTCCGCAGTAATACCTTTGTCTTTAGTCAGGTAACGATATATTTCAGAATCCATAGACAGTCATGCACCACGTAACTATGATTCGGTCGGTGACCGACCACATACATGTCACTGGTCCCTTAAGATTAGTTCCATATGGCCTAGGTGTCTCGTAGGCTATACCATCTGGGTTTGTGTAAGTACACTATGATGTTCTCACGATGAAATGGCTTAATGGAGCGTTTCTCAGTAAGGGATGCATGACTGTATTCTGTTGTTGTGACAAAGCACGCTGTCTTAATTGCTGTAATAAATCTTCATCAGGCTCCCCCTTTGTTCGTCAACGTGTCCTGGCTATTCTTAGCTGTCAGTCTTTCCAAATACATTTCAGAATCAGGTTGTCAATTTACACCATAATCTCTTTGGGCATTTTGATTGGGATTGGATTGATCACAATAGATCAGTATGGAGAGAACTGACGTTTTTATGAAATCGAATCTTCCCAACCCATGACCCCATATGCTTTTGTTGATTTAGATTTCTTTAACTTCTTTCAATAATGTTTTATAGTTTTCTTGGTCATATTTGATGCTATTATAAATGGTATTTTTTAAATTCCTCTTTCTAACTCCTGTTGGTATTTGGAAATAAGTTTTGCACATACACCTTGTGTCCAGAAAACTTACCAAACTCACTTATGAATTCTGTGGCATTTTTGAGATTTTAAAACTGTACACAATCAAATCCTCTGCACACAGGACAGTTTTATTTCTATTTTTTCTAACCCTACACCTTTTGTTTCTTTGCCTGACATACCCTGCTGGCTAGGGCCAGTTGCGTAGAATGCAGATGTCAGCCATCCTTGCCTGGTCCCTCTTCTCAAGGGAAAACTTTTAGCATTTTGCCTGGTGCAGTTTTGTACCAACTTTCAGATCCTAATTTACTAAGAATTTTCCTCACGAGTAAATTTTTTAATTGCAGCAAATGGGTTTTCTGTATGTGTTGAGATGATCATATTATTTTTCTCATTTACTTTCTTAATGTAGTGAATAATAATGATTGATTTTTTAATGTTAACCAGCTTTGCTGTACCTTGCTGGAATAAACTCATGTGGTGGGGATGTGTTATCCTCTTTGTATATTGGTTGATGCAGTTTGCTAATATTTTTTTGCTTGTTTTGCAGGTGTCCCCAGGAGTAACAGTGGCTTTGTACTTATGAAACTGTGTGCAAATAGTGATAATTTACATTTTGTTTTCTACACTTTATCTACAGGTTTCAAAAACTTTTAACAAACAAGTAACTCACGTTGTGTTCAAAGACGGATACCAGAGCACTTGGGACAAAGCACTGAAGAGAGGTGTGAAGCTCGTTTCAGTACTCTGGGTTGAAAAGTAAGCAGTTTCCCTCATTTTTTTCCTTAAATATCTGGTGTTGGGAAAGTGTGAAGATGTTTTGTGTGGATCAGATAAAGTGTGACTTCCATCTTTTTTTCTACCTTGTACTAGAGCAAGTCATTGAACATCCTCCAGCCTCAGTCTGCACAGCTGAGGAATGGATATAGTGTGGTCCTAACCCTGCCTGGCAGGGAGACAAGCTGGCAGGCCCTGAGACAGGGCTGTGCTGGGTGTATTCGGGGAACAGTAAGGAGGTGAATGTGATGCAGCAGATTGTACTAATCTGCTGGGGCTGCCCTAACAAAGTACCACAGACTTGGCCATCTAAACCACAGAAATTTATTTCTCACAGTTCTGGAGGCCGGAAGTCCGGAAGTCCAAGATCAGGTTGTTGGTAGGGTTGATTTCTTCTGAGGCCTCTCTGCTTGGCTTGCAGATGCCTGTCTTCTCTCTGTGCCTTTTCCTGGTTTCTCTGAGGGTCTCTGTCCTAATCTCTTCTTATAACGACACCAGTCATCTTGGATTAGGGCCTACCCTAATGACCTCATGTAGCGTGATTGCCTCTGTAAAGGCCCTGTCTCCAAGTTCAGTCACATTCTGAGGTACTGGGGGTTAGGACGTCATGGGAGTTTGGGGGGGACACAAATAAGCCCAAAACAGGAATGATCAAGGGGAAGCTTAGGAGGAGATTGAGGTCAGAGAGGTAGTAGGGCGTCACAGGATGCAGGTTCTTGTGTGGTGTGATGCAGAAGAGAAGTGTGAGAACAGGGGCAAAGGGCAGGAGCAGGGAGAGTGAAGGGAGGCTGTTCGATGATGCAGGCTAGAGATGTTGCTTGCACCAGGGTAGCAGAAGTGCACTTGTGAAGAATGGTAGATTCAGGATATACTTTTTTTTTGGAGGAAGATTAGTCCTGAGCTAACATCTGCTGCCAGTCCCCCTCTTTTTGCTGAGGAAGACTGGCCCTGAGCTAACATCCATGCCCATCTTCCTCTGCTTTATATGCGGGACACCTACCACAGCATGGCTTGCCAAGCAGTGCCATGTCCACACTGGGATCCAAACTGGCAAACCCCAGGCTGCCGAAGCAGAACGTGTGAACCTAACCGCTGTGCCACTGGGCTGGCCTCTCAGGATATACTTTTAAAGGTAGTGACACACTAGATTTCCTGAAATTTGGATACGAATTTGTGGAGAAGGGGAGGAGTCAAGGATGACGGAGGTTTTTGGCCTGAGGAACCAGAAAGATGGGCTTGTCATTTACTGAGATCGGGAAGGCTTCAGAAGGACTAGATTTGGGGGCGGTGATCAGGAGTTGTGTTTGGATGTGCTGAATTTGGGGTGTTTATTAGGCACCCATGTGGAGGTGTCAGGTAGGCGGTTGGATGTATGACGGGGGAGCTCCTGGGAGAGGTTGGAGGTAAAAACGTGAGAGTGCTCAGAGCACAGGTGTTTTTAAAGCCACGGATCTCCATGTGATCTCTTAGCGAGTCTGGAGGGGGCAGCGAAGAACCCCCAGGATTGGGTTCTCCAGTGTTAGAGGTTGGGGAAGAGAACCAGTGAGGATGGGGTTCTAGAAGTCAGGTGAAGAAAGCTTTCAGGGAGGGGATAATGATCAGCTGTGGCAAGGAGGTTGAGTAAAGGCCGGTCTAAGAGGTTACCACTGGAGTTAGCAACGTGGAGTCTCTGGAATCTTGACAAGCAGTTTTGACAGATTAGTGGGAGCAAGAGATATTTGAGTAGAAGTTGGGGTTGGAAACAGTGCATGAGGACAACTCTGATGGGGAGCAGAGATCTGGGGCAGTATGTGGAGGGGGATGTTGTAGAAATGGTTGTTCAAGATGGGAGAAATGACAGCATCTCCATCTGCTAACGGAACTGATCCAGGAGAGGGAAATTTTGATGATGCAGAGCCAAGTGGAGACATTTGCCCATGCAAGTGCGTTGCTTGTGTAGATGGCTCAAGGGGGCTGTGGGGCTAGACTCTAGCAGACAAGTCAGTGGGTTCTGTAGGATATATAGGTTGTATCCTATGGCTTGTGTAGAATCAAGGATGGATTTTTCTGTATGGACAGGAGGGAATGCAGAGTGTGTGGGGACAGTTGCTGCTAAGAGGGGATGTGGTATCAGGACTTGTGGAAATTCTTTTCTGATTGTTTCTGCTTTATTAGTGAGAGGAAGCAAGATTGCTTTCTCAGAATGAGAATGGGAAAGAGGTTTTTGAGCTTTGAAGAGAACACGTGGAACAGTTGTCTAGGAACCTGGAAGAGTGGATAGATCAGGGAGGTGTCCTAGAATTACTAAGGGGCGGGACTAAGGGCTCACTTAGGGATGGTGGTTATAAGTGAACATGAGGCCAGAGGAACAGGCCCATTATTTATCCTCTAGGGGGAAGGAGGCAGAGTGTTGGATTTAACCACGGTTGGATTTTGCCAGGCAGCCACCATCAAGGGATATGCAAAGGAGTGGTGATGATGATGGATCATGGACTCCAAACTTGATGTGGGGGTTCGTGAAGGAAAGGAAGGTGGGAAGGTTGTTCTATTAACGGATCATAGGTCTTAGTTGGCTTGAAATATTGTTGGGGTTGGACAAGAGGCTGTGTTTGGAAAGATAGGAGGGGCCTGGCCTGGTGGTGCAGTGGTTAAGTTAGCATGCTCTGCTTCGGTGCCCTGGGGTTCGCCAGTTTGGATCCCAGGTGCAGACGTAGGCACTGCTTATCAAGCTATGCTGTGGCAGGCATCCTATGTATAAAGTAGAGGAAGATGGGCATGGTTGTTAGCATAGGGCCAATCTTCCTCAGCAAAAAAAAAAAAAAAAAAAAAGAGGAGGCTTGGTGGCAGATGTTAGCTTAGGGCTAATCTTTCTCAAAAAAAAAAATTGGAAAGATAGGAGGATGTAGTTGGAGAGTATGATGCTTGAAATGTAGATTATGGAGGGCACACAGAAAATGGAATAAAATCTATGGTACCTACTCTCTTTGTAGGACCCCCTTTCATTATTGGGCCAGTTAGCCTTGAAGTAGTTCTTGATTCAACAGTAAGAAACAACTGCATACTAGGTGCTCTGGAGAAACCAGAATGGCTGTGACACAGCACTTCAAAGAATTTGTAACCTAGCTGAAATGAGCAAATAAAATGTCATGGTGGAGCCGTCAGGGCCACTGTGACCACAACTCCAGGGGGCCCCGCTACACTGCGCAGTGTCACCTGGAGAAATTTACTTTACAAGGTCAGAGTTCCTCACATAGGGTTGAGTGGCGGTGCCTTATTGTTAAATTTTTTTTTAATTATAGACTTTATTTTTTAGAGCAGTTTCACACATCATCAGCCAAAGTCTGTGCCTTATATTTTGCTTTGCTGCTTTCATATAAATTTATTCTAGTTTTCTAAAAAAGCAACAGTGTGACTTCTGGATTTTCACCAGAGACATTCCATTCTCCAGAGGCATTTATTCTATTTTAGCCCAAGACAGTTCTCAAGTGGCCAGTATGGGATTTCCTACCCTGGATAGTCAGACAAGGGGACAGGGCAGGCACAATACCAAAGGAGTTCTAATTATTAGGAAATATAAGTGAGTGTATTTTTAATGAGAATGTAAAAAGAGATTTAAGCCTTTTATTACTATGCATGTATGTCTATAAATACAGTGTTATTACTGAGTGGCTTTAGGGGGTGGGTCTTTAGTGGGTGTGGCCTTCATATGATTAGTCTAGGGAAAAGCAGTCAAGGAAGCTAAATTACAACTAAAGAAAGAAGGGAGAACTATTTCATCTGAAGATGAAATTTCATTTTTTCCTTTTTTTGAAATTTTTGTCTTAAAATGTTTTTAGGAAATCTGTCTTAAATGTGTAAGTTTGTTGAATGACCCTAACAACATCCTTGAGCATATTCTTTTCCCTCAGTACAAGATCCAGTCTAGGATGCAGTATTGTTCATAATTGCCTTGTCTCTTCTGTAGTCTCTTTAGGCTGGACCATTTCTTTATCTTTTATGTCTTGGCAATTTTTGAAGACTCCAGTCTCGCTCTCCACGCTTTTGTTTAGAATAAGATGCTCTTGGTTTGTCTGATGTTTTCCTGTGATTAGATTCCGTTTTTGGTTTCCGGCCCAGAATGCTCCATGAGTATGTGTGTCCTACCCAGAGGCCCCCAGTGTTCATCTGCCTCTTATTGGTGATGCTCATTTTGATTACCTGTTTGTTGATTTTTCCGCTGTACAGTTACTGTTTGTTTCCCTTGAAACCAGTAAGCCACCTGTGGGGAGACAGTTTAGGGTCATGCAGACTTCCTACTCGTCGTCTAGTCTCCCCGGCTCCCCTGCCTGGCAGGAGCAGCGTCCAGTCATGATTCTTGCCTGAACCACCCTCAACTCTGCTTCTTCCAACATGGTTACTTTCCAAGTCCCACGCTTTCTCCCGTGTCCCTGGCAGTGCCACGCTGTGCTCTGTAATGAAGAGCCTTCCCTTCTCCCACACTGACTGACTGACTGGTTAGTATCAGTTCATGGATTCCTGTATTTCTCAATGGTTTGTAATCCATTACTGTCTGTCTGGTGCTGGGATTGTTCAGATTGGATGGTGGCAGTCCCTTCAAGCTGGCTTTTCTGTCATGGTGACATGTCCGTCCTTTTCATTTGAGCACTTCTTTACTGACTGGCACCTTGTGCCTGCTCTACCCCAGCCCTGGCACCAGCCATTTCTGCAAAGACCTGTGATTCCTTTGAGTGCGGAATAGTATTAGAGATGAAGGTGTGGGTGCTGGTGGGCTCGCGGCTATGGAGCTTCACTGCTTCTTGGCCATTTGAGCAAAGGTAGGAAATATGTTTTCTTCCTTTCCTCCCTTTTCCTTTGCTATTTTGAATGATTTGATCTGTTGGTTTTTTAACTAAAACTCTTGCCATTATTTTTATTTATTTACTTTTAGTGATTGCTTTAGGGGTTAAGATATAGATCCTTAATTTTTCTGAGTCTGCCTTGACTTAATATTGTACTACTTCACATAAAATATAGAAACCTGGTAATTGTGTGTGTCCATTGATTCTGCCCTACCATCCTTTGTTAAGATTGTCATATGTTACATCAAATGCCTTATAATCTACAAGACAGTGTTATAATTTTTGCTTTAAACAGTTGTCTGTATTTTACATAAATTAAGAGAAAAAATAGTGTGTCATATTTATCTATGTATTTTTCCTTTCTGTTGCTCTTTGTTTGTTCCTGAAGATCTGATTTTCCTCTGGTATTATGTCCTTTCAACGTGAATAATTACATTTGACATTTCTTTTTTTTTTAAGATGAAATTCACATACCATAAAACTCACCCTTTGTGAGTTTTTAAGTGTGCAATTAAGTAATTTTTAATATATTCTATTAACGGAGATTTGTAACCATCACCACTATCTAGTTCAAGAACATTGTTATCACCCCCAAAACCTTTCTAGCCGTTAGCAGTCACTGCCCATTGCCCCTCTCCCCGAGCCCTTGGCAATCACTAATCTGCTTTTTGCTATGAATTTGCCTACTCTGGACATTTCACATAAATGGGATTTTACAATATGTGGTCTTTTATGTTGGGCTTCTTTCACTTAGCATAATGTTTTGAAGGTTCATTCATGTTGTAGTATGTATCAGTACTTCACTCCTTTGAGGGCTGAGTTGTATATACCACATTTTGTTTATCTCTTCATCAGTTGATGGACAGATGGGTTATTTACACTTTTTTGCTAATATAAATAATGCTGCTATGAACATTTGTGTACAGGTGTTTGTGTGAATAGCTATTTCCAATTCTCTTGAGTTATTTATAAACCTAAAGGTAGAATTGGTGAGTCATATAGAAACTATATGTTTAGCTTTTTGAGAAACTGTCAGACTATTTTTGAAATTGACTGTACTGGTGTTACGTTCCACCCAGCAGTGTACGAGGGTTATCATCTGTCTTCATGATTATAGCCACCATAGTGAATGTGAAGTGGCATCTCACTATGTGTTTGTATTTCTCTCGACTGATGATGTTGAGCAGCTTTTCATGATTTTATTAGCTATTTGTGTATCTTTTTTGGAGAAATGTCTATTCAAGTACTTTGCTTAGTTTAACAAATTGGGTTATTTTTCTTTTTATTGTTGAGTTGTAAGAGTTCTTTATATATTCTGGATGTAAGACCCTTATCAGATATCTTATTTGCACACATTTTCCCCCTCTCTGTGGGTTGTCATCTCGCTTTCTTGGTAGTATCATTTGAAGCACAAGCGTTTTTAATTTTGATTGTTTGGTATCTGTTTTTTCTTTTGTTTCTTGTTCTTTAAATGTCACAGCCAGGAAATCATTGCCTAATCCCAGGGCATGAAGATTTACACCTATGCTTTCTTCTAAGAATTTTATAGTTTTATCCTTACATTCAGGTCTGTGGTTTACTTTGAGTTAATTTTTATACATGGTGTGAGGTAGGGTTTCGCCTTCACTCTTTTGCATGTGACTGTCCACTTGTCCCAGCACCACTAATTAAAGAGACTCTTATTTTTCCATTAAATTGTCTTGGTACTCTTGTTGAAAATCACTTGACCATGGACACATGGGTTTATTTCTGGATTCTCATTATATTTCATTGTTCTCTGTTATCTTTATGCCAGCACCATACAGTCTTGATTACTATAGCTTTATAGTAAGTTTTGAAATTGTGAAGTGTGAGCCCTCAAATTTGTTTTTCTTTTTCAAGATTGTTTGGCTATTCTGGCTTCCCTGCATTTCTGTATGAAGTTTAGAATTAGCTTGTCAGTTTCTTCAAAAAAAAAAAGAAAGGCTGCTGAGCTTTGATGGCAATTGTGTTGAGTCTCTAATTAGGGAAGTGTTGCCATCTTAACAATATTTAATCTTCCGATCCATGACCATTGGATGTTTTCATTTTTTTAGGTCTTGAATTTCTTTCAGTGATGTTTTGTAGTTTTCAGTGTACAGGTCTTACACCTCCTGGGTTAAATTTATTTCTAAATTTTTGGGGGTTTTGTGATGCGTTGTAAATGGAATTGTTTTCTTAATTTCATTTTTAGATTTTTCAGTTGTTAATGTATAGAAACACAACTGATTTTTGTATATTGATCCTGTATCCTGCAAGTTAGCTGAAACTGTTCATTGGCTCTAAGTGTTTCCGTGATTTCTTTAGGATTTTCTGTATACAATGTTGTGTAGTCTGTATACAGAGATAGTTTCACTTCTTCTCTTCCAATCTGTATTAATAGTTGTGACAGAGACCACATGGCCCACAAAGCCTAAAATATTCACCATTTTACAGAAGAAGTTGGCTGACCCCTGGTTCAAAGCTCTCCATGATTCTGTCATATTTCAACCTCAGCTGCACCACTTTCCTCATTTGTATCTTGCAGATACCCTGGGCTCTGGGTGTCCTCAGGCAGGCCTGTGTTGTGGACACATGCCACCTAGAATTCTGCCTCCTTTTCCTGGTTCTTCAGCATAGTTTGTATTTTTGTATTCAGCTCCTTCTTATTTGTCACATTTCAAGGGTCACCTTCCCAGAAGAGCTTTCTCTGTCTCCCAATTGATAGTAGAGTCCTCTTTGTTACTTTCTAGCTCAACTTTTATTTCCTTTTTGTGCTGTTAAAACATTTGTTCATTTGTCGGTTTTATCTGTCTGTCTGTCTACCTACCTAGCTACCTAATTGTGCATTTTGGTCTTTTGATTATAACGAGAATTCTGTAAGTACAACTATGAAGTGTGTCTTATTTTATGGTTGTGTTTCCAGTAAATGTCTAACGTGTTCCTGGCTCATAGCAGTTGCTCAGTAAATGACTGTCCCAACAACTAACAAGCAGACGGGCTTTTCCTTGCGTTGGCCTAGAGATAGCAGAGAACATGCCTTGGGGGAGGTGACATAAGCTACATGAAAAGGGTGTGTAGAAATGTGGGAGAGGAGCGTACAGAAAGATAGACCTTTCCTGACAGTTTCAAGTTAATAGAGAAGCTTGGACAAAAATGTAAACTGAGAGGTGTTCCTGTCCTGAAATGAGGCCTCTCGGCTGATCAGACGTGGGTGGGACCTCTCAGCACAGTTTCTTTCCTGAGAGTCCTGCCCTCCTGCCTCCATTTGCTGATCTGTCCCTAATTGCCTTCCTCTTTCTCTCTTTCTGCCCTCACTTAGCCCTTGTTTCTCAAGGGCTCCCGGAAACTCCAAAGATACTTGTAATTTACCCAAAGGCAATCTCTTAAGGTCACTTTAAAGTGAACTTAATCACATTTTTAATACAAATTATTTCTTTCTTGTTTATTGCAAGAAATAAACTGTAATGTTGTAATGCAATCAGATGTTTATTATACACAATTAATTACTGATTTTTATATTTTCCTTTTGCTATCCTGAAAACAAACTTTCTTTTGAGTTAAATGTATTTATATTTAAATATGTGTCTACTTTTTTAAAGTGAAAAATTCCCACCGAATCCACCTCTTGCCTTATCTTCCCTCCTCTTAGTTGGGAGGAACTTACCATTGAAAATTTGGTGTATGTACTTTCAGACTTTCTACTAAGCATATAAGAAATGTACATTTATACATTCCTATTTATATATGCATCCATGTAAATAAGTAGGTTTTAGTTTTTTAATGGAATGCACATGTACTTTTTCAGTTAACAGTATAGTAGAGAACATTTTTCCATGTTTGTACCTAGAGCTGTGTCCTCTTGTTTTAAATATATATATAAAATCTTTTGTGATAGATATCCAGTAATTTATGTAACTGATCTCCTGTTAACATGTATGAAGTTTTTCATTTCTTTCTTATTTTTCTTTCCAGTCAGAAATGGTATGACATTGAGCCTTTGTGTGTGTCGCTTTCTTGCAGATAGAAGTCTCAATAGGTTTAAATTCCAAATGTAGACTTCTGAGTTCGGAGGGCTTGCATGTTGAGCTTTGTGATAGATGCTGTCAAATTACCTTCTGGAGAGAGTGTGCCAATTTCCATTCTTTCTGGCAGTGTGAAAGAACACTTTTCCCACACCTGTTACTCATACTGTGAGTTACCACTCTTTAATCTTTCCTACTTTGTAGGTGAAAAAATAAAGTTGATTTCATTTGCATTTCTTTGATTTTTTAGTGAACTTGATCTTATTTCAGCAGAACGTGGAGGTAGGAGGTAACAGGCACAGTGACCTTTATTTTATCCGTTGTGTGTTTGTTCTCCTTCTGTTGACTGCCCATCCTGGCGGTTGCTCATGTTCACCACTGAACATTAAATACATAAGGTCACTAGGTGTCACTAGAATCCCGTTTTGTGGGGTTATTTCTGGACATGTTCTTTCTAAGAGCAGACAACTGTGAAACAGCAGCTGATAAAGTTCTGACATTTCCTTTGCACGCTCAACATTTTTATCCTGAAGAAAGAAGAAATAAAGGTGAAGCGAATGAAGTTCTGTTGAAGGAGGTTGATCATAATTGCACATTTTTAAAATAATCGTAAAGTAATAGATAAGTTGGAAATACAATTCACAGGCGTTTGTCTTGCCCATTTGAGACTACGTTGCTGCCCAGATGCTCCATCACCTCTGCATTTAGCTTTTCGTACAAACAGGCACATTTTCTTGCATAACCACAACACAGAGATCCATGTTAGGAAATTAACACTGAAACCTCCCCACCATCGCATCCTCAGAGTCCTTTCTAGTCTCATCAGCTGTTCCCGTCGTGTGTTTTAAGGCCAACGCCTCCACTTCGGAAATGCATGTTGCATTTAGTTGATGTGTCTCCTCAGTCTTTCTCACTCGGAGCCATTCCCCAGTTTTTCTGTGGCTTTCGTGCCTGTGATACTATTGGAGGTTAGAAATAGTGATGTGTGGTGTCCCTCGGTGTGGCGTAGTCTGATGTTTCCTCTTAAGATCATCCGTGCTCTATGTCTTTTGCAGGAATGTCCTGAGAGTGATGATGGGTTCTTCCTGCACCCTCTCAGTGTGTGGTGGTGCTGGTGGTGGTCCCCTGGTCACTTGGTCACGGTGGTGCCTGCCAGGCCTGCCCACTGGAAAGTGCATGTGCCCTCTTGCCCCCTGGCAGTTAATGTAGCTTCTGAGGAGAGAAACTTTCAAACTAGGTAAATAACTGTTGCCCATCACACTTTCCGTGTATGGGGTGTGTGTGCGAGGCTCTGTGCGTTATTCAGTGGGTTATGATCCATACTGTCATTGTTTCTTTTCATGTTTACGTTCTTCTCTGTTGGCCAGTGATGGCTTCTTCAGGCTGACTTCTGTGTTGTTTTACCTGTTCCTCTTCATTCTCTGAAGACTTTTCTCTCTAGCACAATTTCATCCAGGTTCAGCTTGTACTTTCTTTTTCTCAGCCCCGGATTCAGCCATTTTTCCAAGGAGCTCTGCTTCCTTTCAGTGAAAAGTGGTATTTTGAACACACACACAGTCTGGGTGCTGGCATGCTCATTGCCATGGGCGTGTTGCTGCTCCCATGCCCTCTGGTGGACAGTTAGTGATATATGTGTGTATCTATGCCCGTGAGTTTGTTTCTACAACCTTCTGTCTGTGATGCATCAGTACATTCCCACTAATGCCTGTGATTCCAGCCCAAATCCAGGGGGTTCATTCTAGTCCTCATCCCCTCTGTGTTTGTGATTCCCTGCTCAGACGGTGAGAAACCTGCCTCCTGTTATTCTTCCTTACATCCTGTTAATCAGAGGAGACTGGCTCACCAGTCTCCTCTCCAGGGCTGTGCCCTTCCCTGCACAGAGCCCTTCTCGCCTGCTCGGGCTCGAATCCCCCCTCCACACAGGACCTCCTCTCTGTACAGATGTTCCCCTTAGCCCGTGTTGTCCCCACACGTGGCGCTCTCCACACCTGCTGGAATTCCAACACCTTGTGTTGTTCCATGCCCTTACTCCAGCACAGACTCATTCCTCACCCTGCCTGGGCTCCATCACCCCCTGCAGGATACCCCCTTCTCGGGCTCTGGAAAGTGCTTCTCACCTGCCTTGGCCAGTGACACTTTGCTTTGCACCTCCAGCACTGCATCCCCACCCCTCCATACACTCCTCGCGGCTCCACTCTTTGCCCCTCCTGAGTGGCTCTAGGACTGAGTTGTTGGAAGGGAAGGTGGAAGGGGTGGCATTTACTTTTATTACCTACTCCTGACATGGAGGGCACATTCAGAGGGATTGCCAGAGTGGTAGCAATTGAGATCACAAAGTTCAAAATTCTTCTTAAACTTTTAAATTTTGTCAAGCCTATTCCTGTGTTTAAAAGCTGTGTTAAAAGAACAAGTGTTTTTTTTTTTTTTAAAAGATTTTATTTCCTTTTTTCTCCCCAAAGCCCCCAGTACATAGTTGTATATTCTTCGTTGTGGGTCCTTCTAGTTGTGGCATGTGGGACGCTGCCTCAGCGTGGTTTTGATGAGCAGTATCATGTCCGCGCCCAGGATTCGAACCAACGAAACACTGGGCCGCCTACAGCGGAGCGCACGAACTTAACCACTCAGCCACGGGGCCAGCCCCGAACAAGTGTTTTTTAAAACCTGCCAGTTAGATTTTTCTGCTTGTAGCAAACTTTCAGTGTTCCTGTGTTGATTAAAAGCAAAGCAAAGCAACACAGAAAATATCTACTCTTACCAATTAGGACATCAGCCTCAAGGTAAAAGACTTAATCCCTGTCTTAGATGGCATAGGTTTCTTGAGAAGACAGACCTAATATTCATGAATCGCTTAGTAAATACTATCAGAGTAATGGGTTTCTTGTGGCTTTAGAACAGCAGTTTTCACATGATGGTCCGGGGACCTTTGGGTCCCCGAGAGCCTCTCAGGGGGCCAGCAAGTTTGTGAAACTCTTTTCATACTATACTAATAGGTTGTTATCTGCCTTTTTTCCCCTCATTCTCCTAGGAGGGTACAGTGTAGTTCTGGGGCCCTATGAGATATGCAGCACATGGAATGCTGAAGCAGATGTGAGAATCCACTTATTTATTCCCTTTGCAAAAATGTGTCGCATGCGACTTTTGTCCCTTATTTTTTTTTCTGTTTTGGAAAATACAGTTATTTTTCATAACATTATGGTTATTTTTCATAGCATTTGTTATTTGTGCTAACATGAGTTTATTATTTTTAAATTAACAAATATATAGTTTAAGAACTGCTCAGTTTTAGTTTCTGTTGCAATAAATATCCATAAACATAACTCATGTAAAAAAGCTTTTTGATATCCTCAAAAATTTTTTTCCCTTGAAGAAGATTTAGCCCTGAGCTAACATCTGCCACCAATCCTCCTCCTGCTGAGGAAGACTGGCCCTGAGCCAACATCCGTGCCCGTCTTCCTCTACTTTATATGTGGGATGCCTGCCACAGCATGGCTTGATAAGTGGTGCAAAGGTCCACGTGCAGGATCTGAACTGGCAAAGCCCTGCTGCCGAAGTGGAGCAGGTAGAACCCAACCACTATGTCACTGGGCTGGCCCCTGAGATCCTCAAAACTTTTTAAGCATGAAAGGGATTATTGAGTCCAAAAAGTTTGAGAACTACTACTCTCCAGTTCAGTGTGTGTCAGTAGTTTCCATTTACACGATTTCCCACTGTGACTGTGGGTCTTGCTCTGTGCCAGGTGAATCCATGTGCACGTAGACATTTCTTCTCACTCGTCACATTAGGGAGGGTCTCCAAATTACCTTGTTCTGTCTTATTGTCGAAAGGGGTCCTTCTCCCGCAGCAGGTCGGGCACCTTTCCATTGCCCCAGCTTTTGCAGAGGTAGTGGGTGAAGGCGTTTTGGGTTGGCCTGGGCCTCTTAGATTAGAACAGCATGGGACTGGTTTCATGGAATGGCTAAGATCCGAATAAATTCCACTTTCAAAGGTGCCTTCCCTGCCAGCTCATGACATGTCCTATGAGGTGTTGAGACTGCCAAGCAGTTTGCTATTTTACATATGTGAGGAAAATACCATTTCATTGTCAGACATTTGCTTTGCCCTGATGGGTCTCCTTTCAAGGGCTGTGCAGCATTGGACAGTAGCTGAGACATGGAAAAGGCGCAGTCATCCCCATCCCTCTCTACATATATCTGAACTTCGACACTGGCTAGAATACTGTGGGTCTAAAGCCTTATTTCACTCTCGACAGAAATATTTGTTAGACCAAGGCAAGTGTATTAGGATTTGACAAGTTATTAAGGAAGCTCATCACACACCAATAACATAAGTTGTCCCTATTTTTATTGTCTCAGAGGTTTTTATACCCTGGGCATGTACTCTGATACTATTCAGGATGGAGTTGGTCAGCCTTTTAATAGCAAGTCCAAAGGCCCTGTGGCAGGAGCAGGGCTCCTGGTAGAGGAGACACTGGGAATTTGAGGGAGTGAGGAGGCTGTAGCGAGAAAGAGGGCCTGCAGGAACCCGCAGTCTCAGATCGGTTTCAAAAGGAATACCTACAGGAAGGTGCTGATCAGGAACGTTATTGCCTTAAAACTCCCTGCTGGTTGTTTGGAAAGTTTACATCTCCCCGGCACATACACCTAGTTTGAAGATCAATGAACAGGGCTGAACATAGTAATGTGGTTCCCCCTGGGAAAAATGAGGGAACTGCCCTGTGGGCTGGGCCTTAGTGCATTAGGCATGAAGAAAGTGAGAGAGCCATTTGCTTCTCCTTTGTGTGTGAGGAAAAAGGGAGGTATGGTGACCTGCAGAATGATTTAGTAGCAACAGACAAGTCACTCCTGGGCCTCCCATGTGGTTCTTTGTTGTTTACTGTTGTATTTCCCTCAAACGCCCTTCCCTCATGTATGTATTAAACTTCTTTCCTTACGGCCTTGTTCAAATACTTCCTCTTTTCTGCACGCTTGCCAAGGAAGAAGCATGGTTTATTGAAAAGTTGCAGCTCTGGAGCCAGACGGATGGGAGCACGGATCCAGGCTGTGGAATGTAGCGCGCAGCCCTGGACTAGCTGCTCAACTGCTGGACCCTGGTTTCCTCCTGTAACACGCCGATCTGATTTGCAAGCGCAGTTGGGGCTCCCTCTCAAGCCCAGCTTAAATTCTTCCTTGCTTTTTCTCTCTGCTCATGGAGTGTGTTACCTGAACCTTTAGGACCCCCGTGTTCCTCCCTGTGCTGTGGGCAGGTATGTGACTTGGACTCTTCTCTCAGGATCTTGTGCCTGAGGGCTGGAGCTTCACAAAGATGTCATTCGTTCGTTATCTCTCATTAGTGCCTTCCATAGATTAATACATTGTGGCTGAATTGGCTTACTGGGTTTAGGAGATAAGGTGGTGACCTTGAGTGGGTTTAACATAAGCAGGCGAGTTGGTCCAGGGATAGCCAGGGCTGGTCCTGAGCCTGGAACGGGAGAAGGTGGTCCCCAGCAGACCTTCGGGGGAAAGTGCTGTATCCTTGGCTCTCAAGGGAGAAAGCTCATCCCAGGCAGGATTCCCCAGAGGGAAGGATGTCACATGCTGCTTGTTTCCATTGGCACTTAAGCAGCAGCAGTGAGACAGTGAACGGCAGAAAGTTGGTTCTGTTTTTAGGGGCATCTCTTGAAACACCTTTCTTCTTAACCACTAGATGGGGGAATAATGTTATCATTTTACATTTCTGAAGAAAAGTAGAAATCCAGCTGGTGAGCTTTTTGTTTATCCAGTAGATTTTGATTGAGTGCCTGGTAAACATGGGTTTTAATGTAGTGGCTTCAGTATTTTACGAGGCATGCTAATGCACAAGTTCTTGGCAGGCATGGGATGACACTACCAGCATCAAGGGCCACCTATTTCTTTGTCGTGAAAAGTCATAGTTAGACCCAAGTGGATTGGATTCAGGGAGCGTGTCTCTATGCAGCTTTCTGTCTTACCCTTCAGAGACAACTTGTTGGGATGCTTAGTCTCAAAGGAGACAGCACTTATCTTCCACAACTACATCACCTGGGTCAGACACCCATTTTACTCAAGTCTTTCCCTAAGCTACTAACTAGTAGAGGATACTTACTAGTTTTGTAACTTTGGCAAATCATCTTCTGTGAGCTTCAATTTCCTCGTTTGTGAAATAGGAGAAGCGAGAGTACTTTACCCACTTGGGTTGGCGTGAGGCTTCTCAGGAGCTGCCTGAACTTTATTACACTGATGATTATAAATTTAATCTCATGTTTATGATGATAGGATTCTCCCGGTTCTGTTCATCTACATCTTTATCTGGCTGCTTCTCAGCCACCTGCCTTTTGCTATTTTATTGCTTGTGACAGTGGGAAATAGGTGATGTTTTGCTTGAGTAAAGAGAAGCTACTAAGTGATGCTCAAGGTAAAAATTGGTAATTAAGGACCTTTTTAAAAAAGATACATTCCTGAGAAGCATTTCTCTCCTTTTTCTCTTCATCCTTCCTGCTGTTCATCTCTTTCATTAGATCTGTTATTCTGCCCATCCCTTAATTGTGAGGCTTTCTGCAGGCTTGGGTGGTTGTTTTTTAATCAACTTTATAAAAATGTAATTTACATAAAATGTACCCATTTTAAGTGTACAGTGCACTGATTTTTTGACAAATTTACATACCCATGTTACCATCATCACCACCACCACAATCAAAATTGGAGCAATTTTCATCACCCTGAAAGTTTCCTTGTGTCCTTTTACAGTCAGCTTCCTGCCCCCAACCCCCATCACAAGGCAACTGCTTATCTGGTTTCTGTCGCTATAGATTAGCTTTGCCTAATCTGGGATCTCATAAACAGAATCATACAGTATGTGCTATTTTGTGCCTGGCTTGTTTTGTTCAACATGATTTTGAGCTTAATCCATGTTGTCATATAGATATCAATCATTTCGTTTCTTTTTGTAGCTGAGTAGTATTCATTCTGTGGATGCACCACAGTTTATCCATTCACTTGTTGATGAACATTTGGGTAGTTTTCAGTTTTTTGTTTTTATGAGTAAAGTTGCTATGAACAATCACATTTGTGTCTTTGTATATTTTCATTTCTGTTTGGTCATTACCCAAACTACTTTTAAAGGTGATTGTATCATTTTACCTTCCTGGAAACCTGTAGTGTATGAGTGTTCCATTTGCTCCATGTCTTCACTAACACTTGGAATTGTCAGTCTTTTTAATATTAGCTATTGTAGTGGATATGTACTGGTCTCTCAGGTATTGTTTTAGTAATAGTTTTTTGGGATATAATTCACACACCATACAACTCACCCACTTAAAGTGTACAATCCTGTGGTTTTTAATATATTCACAGAGTTGTGCAGCCATCACCACAATCAATTTAAAACAGTTTCATCACCTCAGGATGAAACCTTTACATCACCCTCTCCTCCCCCCAGTCCAAGGCAACCCCTGATCTGCTTTCTGTCTCTGCATTTGCCTCTTCTGGACGTTTCATATAAATGGAATCATACAATATGTGGTCTTTGTGCCTGGCTTCCTTCACTTAACATAATGTTTTCAAGATCTGTTGATGTTGGAGCATGTATCAGAATTTCATTCCTTTTTATGATCAAATAATGGTCCATTGAATGGATATATCACATATATCCATATCCTATATACGATTTGCCAATATTTCTCCCATTCTATGGATTTCTTTACAATTCCTTAACAGTTTGAAGCAAAAGCGTCCAAGCAAAAAGATTCTAGTTTTGGTGATGTTCAGTTTAATTTTTGTTTATTTTTTCTTGTGCTTTTGGTGTTAAGAAACCATTGCCAAATCCAAGATCACAAAGATTCTCTCTCCTATATTCTAAGAATTTTACGTTTTCATCTTGTACATTTAGGTCTTTGATCCATTTTGATTTAGTTTTTGTGTATAGTGTGAGGCAGGGCTCTAATTTCATTCTTTTTCATGTTGATACCCAGTTGTCCCAGAACCGTTTGTTGGAAAGACTATTCTTTCCCCAGTGAATTTTCTTGGCAACCTTATCAAAAATCAACCATAAATGTGAGAATCTCATCTGGTTTTAATTTATATTTCCCTGATGACTAGTGCTGAGCATTAGGTAATATGCATAAGACTGTGCATTGTCTTTGGTTAACTCTTTTGCCCACTTTAAAAAATTGAGTTTTTGACTTCCTAATATTGAGTTGTAAGTGATTTTTGTGTATTCTGAATACCAGTTTTTTTGGTCAGATATACTTATTATAAATATTTTTTCTGTGGCTTAACTTTCATTTTCTTTATTGTTTTTGAAGCACACAAATTTTTGATTTTGATCAGTTTTTCATTTTTTCTTTTATGCTTTATGTTTTTGATATCTTATCTGAATATCTTTGCCTACTTCAAAATCTTGAATTTCTTTCTTCCATTTTCTTCTAGGAGTTTTATAGTTTCAGCTTTTATGTTTATTTCTGTGATCTAATTTTGAGTTATTTTGCGTAGGAGTGTGTGGTGTGTGTGTGTGTGCGCGCAGTATAAGATAAAGAAGTCAAGTGTTTTTCTTTCTACAATGATGACATTTACTCATTCTGAAAATATCTTTTGAGTGCTTACTGTCTGCCAGGCATTGAGCTTACAGTTGTAACCAGACAGGCATATTCCCAGCCTTCATGGAACTTACTTTTAGTGAAGAAAAATTTTAAAAGTGCAACTTACAATAAGTCCTCTGAAGGGAACAAGGAAGGAGCTGAGGTGTCAGTAACGCTTAAGCTGAGGAGAGAAAGGCAGAAAGGAGCTAGTCATTGAGTGAGTTGGCGAACACGTGTTCTGAGGCACAGACGGTCATGGCCTGAGACAGGAGAATGCCATTGTGTTTGAAGATCTCAGTGTCAGTGGCTGGAACCTAGTGAGGAGAGAGAGCTTTGAGACGGGCAGAGACTTGCTCCTGCAGGGCCGTGGTGAGGGGTTTGAATTTTGTGTATCTGTCTCTCTTTATCCTCTATCTCTTTATCTATGTCCTCTAAGCATCAGACCTACACATGGAATTGCCTGCTAGATGAGTCGCAGCAGGTAGGTTTCAGTGGGTCCAAAACTGGACTTGCTGTCTTTTCTAACTGCTTCTAAACTTCATTTTCTGTCTTGGTTTATGGGGCCATTATTTTCCCCGTTGTGCACACCAGAACCTTTTGAGTCAGAATGCTTATTTCCTAATCCTGTGGTGTCCTGAAGAGAACCCCTCCTCTCCCCAACATGCACACGGCAAAGAGAAAATCCACTGGTAGTTGCAGTGAAAACAGTAGTTCCTCCTTAGCCCTTTGCCCTAACCCCTGCTCCTCAGAGGTGACGCCTCCCCACTCAGGCAGCCATCTCTCTAGCCTGTACTTACCTCCGTATGTATCCAGCGTCCCACGTTGTCTAGTGACTTTCTAGTGTGGAAGTGAGACTGTAGCTTTCCAGTATCACCTTCTGGGGGACCCCACCCCATGAGGTGCATCTGCTGTTTGTACACCCCCACAATTCTTCTCCTCTCTTTATCTCAGTGATAAATTACTTCACTGGTTTTTGTTTACATCATTATGACTGTGAAAGTTGTTTTTAGCTGAATCTGAAAATGCACCACGAATACATTTCCCTTCATGTGAGACTTCTTGTCCATCTGAGCCCAGCCTGGTGTCCTTGAGTCTGGTGCACGTCTGGTCCAGGTCGCCTGAAAACTGAACCCGGCACCTCCACTTTGGTGGCAGGAGCAAATGGAGTGCAGCGTCTGAGTCTGGGCAGTTGGAGCGTAGCTGTTGCTTTTCAGACTCACGCTTGCCTCGCGCAGGCCCCATATGCCAGAGTCGCCTCCAGGTTTGAGGAGAGAATGCCGCTTCTTGTGGATGACTCCTCCCCCACCCCAAGTGCTGGGTCAGGTTTTCTTCTCTTTCAAAATACAGTTTGCTTTTCACTTTCCCAGACATCTCTTACCTACTCTTTACTTCTGTTGATCTTCTATGTGGTTTTCTTTTCCTGTCATTTGATTAGAGTTTTGGGGAACATAGAGAAAAATGCATGTGCTCAGTCCTTTAACAGAGACTAAGAACTTTCCATCTTTATCCCTGAATATTGCACATCAGGATCCTCAACCCAGTCCCACTGCCTTTGCTGAAATCTTCAGCCCAACCTGGTCTCCTTGCCCTCAGTGTCCCTGTCCTGGAACTCATCCCTCAGAGTGACCTGTCCAGGGCCCCTCCTCACCTTTCCTGGGGCCCACAGGATGAGGGCCGTCCAAGTGCATGAGCTTGGCCAATACAGCCCTTGGTTGACCTGCGCAATCTCTCTGTCACCGGCCTCCTAACTCTCATTGATTCACTTCAGTCACACCAAGTGGAGTGTGTTTTCCCAAAGCTGTCATGCCGTTCACTCGCTGTGCTTTTGTCCATGCTCTTTTCCAGACGGAAGCTCTCCATCCTCCAAACCTGTTTCCGCACCAGAATTTAGTCCGGTGGTGGCCTCTGACTGAAAGCTCTTCCTAACTCCTAGTATCACTGTGCTCTGGCTTCTGCTCTGCCTTGTTGTTGTTCTCTTGTTACAATTACTGTGTTACATTGTTTTTTTTAATTTATTTTATTTTTTATTTTTACATTTTTGCAAATTTCTTTCATGCCTTTTTTTCCCCTTACCTATGGGCTAGGGAGTGAGTACTAGGAAACACCCAGTGAGTGGACTGGGGCTTGGCCAGAGTACTGCTTACTCCCCGTGGGTAGCAGCAGCCCAGTGTCCACCTGGTAATCAGGATCAGTCACCACAGCTTATTCTCTCCTTTTTGTTTAGTGGCACAAAGAACCCAAATGGCCAGGGCAGTCTCAGCTTCCGATTTCATTTTTACTTTATAAGAAAACTCTTACTGAAATACACAGGCAAATAAAGCAAAATTTCCAAGCGTAGAGCATGACAAATTGACGCAAAGCCATACCCCGTACCCACCACTCAAATCAAGAAGGAGAGCATTATTAGCACTGCAGAAGCTCCCCTCCTGGTCACTTTCCCCCAGGAAACCCCTAATCTGACTCCTGAAATCATAGATTGATTTTGTCTGTTCTTGAGCCTTGTATAAATGGAGTCACACAGCATGCACTTTTTTTGCCACTGCTTTCTTTAGCTCAGTGTTATATTGGTGAGATTCATTCCTGTTTTTGCAGTTATAAGTTAGTTCACTTTCGTTGCTGTTTGAATGTACCCCAATTAATTTATCCCTTCCTCTGTTGATGGACATTGGAGGTGTTTTCAGCTTTAGGCTATTCCAAATACAGCAGCCAGCCGTGAATGTCTCTTGGTACACGTGTGCACGCATTTCTCTTGTACATGCCTAAGCCTTCAGTGCTGGATCTTAGGGCTTGTGCATGTTCTCCTTTCATATTCTTCCAAGTCATTTATCCAGAGTGGTTGTATGAATTTATTGTCCGATGAGTAGTGTATGAGAGTTTTAGTTTTTCTGTATTCTTTCTAACACTGACTTTTTCATTTTGGATAGTGGAAGTATTATGGGTTTTTTTTTTAATTCAATTTTTTTAAACTAAAAAAAAAAAACCCCACAGAAACAATTCACCCGTTTCTCCCATCTTCCACTTCCTGCCTGTGGCAACCACCAATCTGTTGTCTTCATCTATGGGCTTATTTTTCTCATGTGTGTATATGTATATATTAGATTTCGTATGTAAGTGACATCATATGGAATTTGTCTTTCTCTAACTTATTTCACTTAGCATAATGCCCTCAAGTTCCATCCATATTGTCGCAAATGGCAAGATTTCATTCTTTTTTATGGCTGAATAATATTCCATTGTGTATATATACCACATTTTCTTTATCCATTCATCCATCACTGGACACTTAGCTTGTTTCCATATCTTGGCTCTTGTGAATAATGCTGTGTCGTGCCTGGTTTCATAGAAGACAGTCACATTCTCACATTTGCCTCTGCCTTCTGTGTGTTGGGATAGCATGTCTTTTATCTTTAACTCCCGTATGTTCTCATGAGAGAATGAGAAATGAAAAAGGCAAATAATGTCTTCGTATTATGATAAAAATGGCTTTGACTTCCCATGCCCTCAAAAGAGTTTCAGGGACCCCACGGGGCTCTGACCATACTTGTAGATTGACTGGCCTAGTGATAAGTACTGTTGTCAGTTTGGTGTGTAATCTTCCAAACTTGTTTTAAAATGAGAGGTACTTTACCACAACACCATAGAATACCATACACACATGTTCCTGAAATTTCCTTCTCACTGTTAATATATTTTAGAGAGCTTTCTATGTCAATATGGATATGTTTGCCCGATTTTTTGGCACTGTAATTATATTTTTAACTATCAGTTGTAAAGTGGATGTTGAACAGTGATAGTCTTATGAAATATAGTCAGAGATGTGGTTATGGGCCATATTTTAAAAATGCTCAACAGATTAATGAGATTATTCTGTAAGCACAGCAGTGATGGAAGATTTTTGATCTGGGTTGGGGAGAGATGAGTAGAATATTTTAAGATTAATATTTCGATACTATGTGAATGAATTAGAAGAGGAGAAACTGTAGAGAAGGAGATCATATAGAAAATCATTGTAATTGTTTATTTTTTTAAAATTTTATTTATTTTTTTTTTTGAGGAAGATTAGCCCTGAGCTAACTACTGCCAATCCTCCTCTTTTTGCTGAGGAAGACTGGCCCTGAGCTAACAACCGTGCCCATCTTCCTCTACTTTATACATGGGCCGCCTACCACAGCATGGCTTTTGCCAAGTGGTGCCATGTCCGAACCCGGGAGCAGAACCGGCGAACCGCAGGCCGCCAAGAAGCGGAACCTGCGAACTTAACCGCAAAAAACCACTGCGCCACCGGGCTCGCCCCATCGTAATTGTTTAGATTTGAATGAATGAATGCTTGGAAGTAGGTAATGGTTGCAGGATTCCCAAGATAGGAAGGGAGGTGAATGGTATTGCAAGAGGAGAAATGGCAGGGTGTGACAACAAGCTGATTATGGAAGGACAAGGCACAGTGAAGGGGGGCGGGGATTGCAGACAGTCGGGGGGGGGGGGGGGGGGGGGGGGGTAGTGGTGTTCTGACAGAAACACACAGAAAGGAGAACCTAGTTTTGGTGGAAAGATAAGCTTTCTGGCTTTAATTTCTTTAGGACCCTTCCAGGTCTAAATTACTCATTTTATGGCTTGTTTAGCCTTAAATTATGCATTTAATGGCATACAAGTGCCAGGCACTGCTCATTTTCAAGTGTATTGCAAATCTAAAATTGTTGTAAAAGAGGATACTTCCTTTACCTCCTCTCACGTCTACTCTTGTATTTTAAAAAGACCATATAGAGAAGATTTTGGAAAGTTGAAGTTATATTGACTTTTGCATTTGTTAATAAATGTGCTTATTTTAAAAGATATGTCTATTAAAATGACCTATGCATGGATTTCTTAAATTACTGACACATGGGCAGATTTAATGCTTTGTGACTACAACAGAAACAAACACTCATTAGACTACTTCAATTTAATTATACAGATGCAGGACAGCTGGAGTACACATTGATGAATCCCTGTTCCCTGCAGCTAATACTAATGAAGACTTACCAAGCCTAATTAAAAAAAAGGTAAGTATATGATTTCAGTATAGACAGTGGCAGTTATGATTTCATTTATTTTTGATTCCTAGAAAATAACACTTTTAGAAATATATTCGAGTTGTCTTAAGTATTGCTATTGATATTTTTTTTTCACATAGCATTTTTAACAAGTTATAGAGATTATTTTTTCTATGAATGCTTTGATGTAATTTGTAAGAAATGGAAGAGGCTATGGTTGGCCAAGAGAAAACTAAAAGTTGCCAAGAGACCAGCAAACATTCAGGTGCTCTGGTAATTACCTCAGAGTTCAGTTTTTTATGTCTGTGGTACAATGCATTTGTTCTCTTTAGCTGGAAAATCTGAGAGTCTGAATCAGAGATATCCAAGTTTGTAAAGTTACTTAGTACAGAAAATGTGCTGTACAATTATAAAGACACTGCTTTCGTTTGAGGTCTAATTCACACGTGAACAACCTTTTCAGCTTTTATTTATTTAGGAGTTTTCATTGTGATTCTTTATCTGAGGGTAAACTAGTTCACTATGACGTGTCCAGGTCACTTTATTTTCACATGAGAATCCCTGTTGGAGAGAAGATTTGCAGACTTTCTCCGGACTCAATTAGACAGACTAGAAACTGTACATTTCCTATAGATTAAAGAAGAAATTCCTGTGGATGTCTCCAAATTTTCTGCAAATAGTGAACCACGTGTCTCCATTATATTTCATCTCAGACAAGCCAGAATTTGACACTGCTGTGATGGATAACTTAATTCAGTCTCCATCCAGATCTTCTCATCTGATTATAGGTGAAAGAAAGCATTTAACAGTCTCTTGGCTCTCTGTGATATGCTGAGAGAGCTGTGTCTGTCATTTTAAAAATAAAGTATTTTAAAAACACATCAATAATAAAGCAAAAATCTCTTTTGATTTCCCTTCCCTCAAAATAAGCACTTTGCAGTTTGACTTGGGTCCCTGTGAATCCATGGTCTCCCTACACATACGTCAACACGTGTATGCACACACATTTTATGTGAATGAGGTTCTACTAAATTACATGAGTTGTGTGGTAGGTTGCTTTTTCTTCTTCACTTAATGGTGCGTCTTTGACCATTTCATGTTAGTACGTACAACTCTGCTTCATTGTTCCGCATTGTATTATATGTAACATGAATGTATTGTTCTTGGATTTGTGCTTAGATCATTGTCAGTTTTTACTAAGCACGTAGTTTATGTGACATATTTGAGTGTATTTCTCCAAATGGACTATCTAAAAACGGAATTACTGGGTCAAATGGATATGCATTTTGATTTTTAACAGTTCCACCAATAGAGTGCAAGAGTACCTATTTCTCGACACTTTGACCAATGCTGAATATTATTAATCTTTTTGATTTTTCCTAATCTGAAGCATAAATAATAACTGCTCATACACTTCGCCACTTAAATTTTTACTCACGCCTAAAAACATTCCCTTTCTTTTCCTCCTGGAAATGCAACTGCAAATTAAACATGACTCCAGACCTTATTATTTGGGGTTCTTGGAAGAGGTTCTCTGCTTCGCTCTCCCTCACTCTTTCTGCTACCAACCTGACCCTCTTGCTTGCTGTTCTTTAGACGTACCAAGCATATTTGTATTTTAGAGCCATTGCATTATCTGTTCCCTCTGTCTGTAACACGCTTCCCCCCAAAATCCACATGACTAGTTTCCTAACTTCCATAGGGCTTTGTGTCAGGTTACTTTCTCAGTGAGACCTCCCCTGACTAGTGTATTTGCATTAGCAGTTCCTTCCCAGTATGCCAGCTGTCTGGATTCCCCTCACCTGCTTTCTCCTTTTCATCTATAGTACTTACCCCTTTCTAACATATTATAACAACTTTAGCAGTTAGATAGGGTTCAGTCACTAACGAAGATTCACAGGACCTCAAATAACAGTACTTCATAATCTAGAGACCAGGGTGTGCCTGGGGGAGCCTCATACAATCTGCTAGTCACGCGCCCATGTTCTCGCTACGTTACCCTCCACCCCCGCAATGACAGAGCCCTCCCTCTAGTAACAGACAAGGTTGATGTGCTTTGAGGGTACAAATGCCCCAAACTCCATGGACCCATAGTTATAAAGAAATACTGTTAATTAGTACGTTGCATGCTTTGGCAAAAACGGTTCAGGCCAATTCCAGGCCTGCTCGAATTAACCCTCCTGATACATATACAGTGTCATTTACTTATTTATTATATTTCTTTCTGTCATTCCTTAATAGAGTATAAGCCCCATAATAGCAAGGATCTCTCTTTGTTTCAAGAGCAGTGCCTGACACATGGTAACATCTTTGTTAAATGACAAATGAATGAATAACTCACTGAGAGGGCAGGATGCTAAATCAAGAACACAAGTGTAGGCATTAGCCTTGAATGGCTAGAAGAAGTCCTTTCATTAAGACTGGAACAAAAGAAGTTAGACAGGGTACCCATGTAAACATGTTTGGGCTGGTGGCTTCAAACTGAAAACCAAATGAGGCCTAGAGAGAAGACATATCTTTCTTAGGTCCTTAAGAGAGCGCTCAGGTGTAGAAATGGTAGTAGGTAAAGAGGACGTAACATTCAGTTTTTGTATTTGTGGGAGTGGCTGGGTCAAATGAGGAGTTCTGAAAATGAGAAAGTGGGGAAGGCTGGTTTGAAAGAGACATGTCCCCCTTTTAATCAGAGGATGGGGAGATTAGAAAGTTAACCTCAGACTTCCTTGTGGATATCAGCCCTGGGTTCACGTGTTGGAGGTTTCCTTATTTTGTCACACTTTGTTTGTGTAGTCATAGTTTTTGATTTTTACTGGCTGAATGGAGTTACTGTGATTTAAATGCAATAAGGCAAGATTAAACGAAGGTTCTTTTCTTTGGTAGTTATAAAATAGTTGCTTTTGTGCTTTATTACTATATCATGATTTTTTGAGGGGAGAAGAGATAAGATGAGAGTAGCAGAAATGAGGAAAAAGAGAGTAATTTTGTTTTAAGAACCTTCATGGAAACTAAGAATGCAGGGATCTGGAAAACGCCACAGAAAACATAGCTACTTAATGTATAGCCCTTTATTCAGTTTTAAAATTCTGTCCATATTTTTACAATTGCACAAAAAATAAATATTTCCAATTCACATATAGTACAAAAAATACCTCTTTAAGAAAGTTTTATTATTGATGTTAAAAAGGATGTCAGAAATGTACGTGAAAGGGTTCTTTTCCTGTCTTACACAATTGCATCACTGTATTCGTAATGTTTATGTCCTTTTTGCACAGCATAAGTGTATGCAGCCCAAAGATTTTATTCCTAGAACACCAGAAAATGATAAGAGACTGCAAAAGAAATTTGAGAAAATGGCTAAAGAGCTACAAAAGCAAAAAACAACTCTAGGTAAGCAAGCCCTCCGTGTTTGTGTTTGTACATCTACTTTCATTTGCCAGACAACCAGCGGCATCCAGGTTGACAGAGCTAAGGGGGACGGCAGTAGTTCTGGCCTAGGAAGGAGAAAATGAAATGTAAGTCGCCTGCGGAAAGCTTGACTACAGCCGTTATAGGGCCATATAGTTGGGCTAACTGGTCCCGGTCTTTTTTTTAATTGAGATATAATTGACATATAACATCATATTAGTTTCAGATGTACAACGTAGTGAATTGATATTTGTATACATTGTGAAATGATCACCACAAGAAGTCTAGTTAATGTCTGTCACCATACATAGTTAGAAACTTTTTTTCCTTTGTTTTTCTTGTGATGAGGACTTTTCAGAGGTACTCTTAGCAACTTTCGAATATTTAATACGGTATTGTTAACTATAGTCACCATGCTGTGCGTTACATCCCCGTCCCCGTGACTTGCTTATTTTATAACTAGAAGTTTGCACCTTTTGACTCCTTTCGCCCAGTTCTCCCCCATCCTCCAACCAACAGTCTGTTCTCTGCATCTATGAATTTAGGTGGTTTTTATTTTTTTTAAGATTCCATTATAAGTCAGGTCGTATGGTATTTGTCTTTCTTTGTCTGACTCTTTTCACTTAGCATAATGCCCTCCAGGTCCATCCATGTTGTGGCAAATGGCAAGATTTCCTTCCTTTTTTATGGCTGAATGATATTTCATTGTGTATATACCACATTTTCTCTATCCATTCATTCATTACTGGGCCCTTAGGTGGTTTCCATGTCTTGGCTGTTGTAAACGGTGCTGTGATGAACGTGGGGGTGCATATATCTTTTCACACAGTGTTTTTCTTTTCTTTGGATAAATACCCAGAAGTGGGATTGTGGGATTATATGGTAGTTCTACTTTTCATTTTTTAAGAAACCTCCATACTGTTTTCCACAGTGACTGCACCAATTTACATTCCCACCAACCATATGCGATGGTTCCCTTTTCTCCACATCCTTCCCGCCGCTTGTCGTTTCTTGTCTTTTTGATAATAGCCACTCTGAGAGGTGTGAGGTGATATCTCTTTGTGGTTTAGATTTGCATTCCCCTGAAGATGAGTGATGTTGAGTATCTTTTCACGTACCTGTTGGCTGTCTGGATATCTTCTTTGGTAAAATGTCTATTCAGATCCTCCACCCATTTTTTGATTGAATTGTTTGGCTTTTTACTAGGTAGATTCTTTTAATGATTTAGAAAAATAACATCGTGAAACTCTAGAGTACTTTATGTGTTTCTGATATTTCTCTTTTTTTGCCTTTTTCACTGTCCTCTAAATTCAGTATTTCAAACCAATCCTGACACATCACTGATAGAAATAAGCAATTTTGATAACTATATAATGAATAGCATAGAAATAGGAAGCATTCATTCCTCTAGTTGTTTCTTTGTTTTATTCGCTGTTACTGTGTTGCAAATTGTCTGCTCTGTATTTTGAAATTATTCATGTAGAATTATGAAGCTTTATTAATTTGTTTTGCAAAGAGATTGGCCCTCAGCTAACATCTGTTGCTAATCTTCCTCTTTTTGCTTGAGGAAGATTGTCACTGAGCTATCGTCTGTGCCTATCTTCCTCTATTTTGCATGTAGGACACTGCCACAGCATGGCTTGATGAGCAGTGTGTAGGTCTGCACCCAGGATCTGAACCTATGAAACCCGGGCCTTTGAAGCAGAGCATATGAACTTAATATTACGCCACTGGGCTGACCCCTCCAGCTTTATTTTAAATCTGTCATAATAATGCAAGATAATTGACTAGAACAGTTTGCCTGCACAGTGCTGCCAGTTAATTTTCCAAAAACATTGTCTTTCTCATTTGTTTTTGTGCTCAGTCATCCCATTGCCTGAGAATCTTTTCTCTTCTTGTGTCCTGCTGGCCCCTCCCTACCAAGCCCACACTAACCATCTGGACTGCCAGGATGCTCCAGACAGAAACATGGAGTTCTCCTTGACGTCTCTTTCTGCCTGACACTGACTACCCATCCAGATTCTTAGACCCTACTTCTGAAATGATTGCTTGACTCCTTCTTGGCTCTCTTCTTCCAAGTCTGCATCACCCCTACTTGAATCAATGTAGCAGTTCCTTAACTGGTCCCTCTAGGCACTGTGTCCTTACCATCCATCACTCTCCCATACTTCAGTCACAACAGTGTAAATTAGATGTCAAGTGGGCTTAAAATTCCTCATTGTCATCCTAAGGAAAAAGTATTTAGGATAAAATGCTATACTTAGTGTTTTTTATAATCTGCCACATCCTCTATGATCTGCTTATGGTCAGAAGTGCCGTAAGAGTTTTTCAAGCATAAGAGTTGCAAAGGGGAGGATACTGAATGATTCTGTTTTTTTTTAATTGTAGGGAGGCAAGTGGTCAGTGTCTTAAAGTTCTCTTTGAGCATATGCAGGTTATGGATTCTAGAAAAACGCACAACCGTGCACCCACACAATGAATTAGCCCATTATTTCACGGCTCCAGGACCCCCCTGACCCCAGAGTTCAAGTGTGGGTCTGTGAGTGTCTCTGGGGGGTGAGAAGGTGAGGTAGAGGGGTTAGTGGTGGCACTTTCTGAAACCTGGGGTAAAAACCACTGTAGGAGAGGCAAACTTCTCTACCCATCTTAGGTCCTCGGCTGGGCTCTGTAATAAGAGACAGAGAAACAAGAGCAGAGCGTTCAAATTTATACCAGTTTTTCATGACACAAGAGCTCTCAGAAGGAAATGAAGACCCAAAGAAGTGGCAAAACCTAAGTGCTGATGTACTAGGTTCAATGAAGAAAGGCAATTATGGAAAAATAACTAAAATATAAGGGGCACCAGAGGAAGATAAGAGTTACTTTAAAAAGGTCTATTTGGACAGAATTCTCTCAGCCTTGACTCCCTGTCTCTGGTGATAAAAATGTTTCTTTCCTCCTGGTGGAAGGAGGGCATCTTTCACAGGGGAGTTTTATCTCCTGCCTTCAAGAAGGAAAGGGAGGGTCAGAATGCCCTTCTTGCACGTGCTGTTATTTAAGTGCCTTTAGCTCAAAATAAACCTTATGCCAAAGTGGCATGTTTTAGGGTGTCATAGTCTACCACCTCTCACCACATTTAGGAACCAGATTTCATTGTGGCTTCACCTTCTCACTAGTTGAGTGATCCTGAGTAGATACGTTACTTAACTTCTGCCTGTCAGTTTCCTCATCTTTCAATGGGGATACCTTGGGTTTGGGGGAAGGTTGAATGAGATGATGTGCGTGTTGCACTTAGCACAGTGCCTGCAGTGGACATTGCTCAGCAAATGCTAGCAGTTGGAGTGTGGTGTTACTGATGGTGGAGGTGGTGGTGACAGAATATGGGTAGCAGGTAATGGTGTTGAAGGGGAAGAGGAAAACTCTGGGGTGGGGGGTGGGTGTTCTTTAAGAGGAATCATACTGTTGAAGTAGGAAGGCATTCTTTTGAGCTTAAAATTGGATTTTTGTTTATTTTCAGATAATGGTGTACCTGTTCTCTTGTTTGAGTCTAACGGTTCATTGATGTATAGTCCCACAATTAAAATGTACAGTGGTCACCACATCGGAATGGAGAAGAGATTACAGGAGATGAAGGAGAAAAGGGAAAACCTTTCCCCTGTCTGTAAGTGCTTTCATGTTATAAAATGAAAATTATGCGAATAGGTGAATAAATTGTGGTGGGAAGTTTCTTTTCTTCTTTACCCAGATATTTCAATTAATGTTTCCTGATTCTAAATAGACTTGACCTCTTTCAGAGTGGGCTTTGTTAATATTTTCTCCCTGGAAATCTAATGCTTCATTAAGCATTTATTGAGTGTATAGTAGTCTCCAGGTTCAAAATCCTATTTGTTGTAGCTCCTTTGTAATTTTTAATATTTTGGGGAATTTTTTAAATTAAATTGATCAGGCCCATCTTTTGAAGGAATTTGCTTTAGATTTAGTATCTAATGCATCAGTTTATGTTTTCATTTCTTTTATCTGTAGAAGTTTTAATTAAGTAATATATAAGCACATTTTCATAAAATATTTACCAGTATATGGCTCATAGTAAAAATCTATCTTGATTCCCACCTAATTCTCCGCTGCCCGTGGGTAACCTGCATCTTAAGGTGATGTGTTTTTCCAGATCTTTTTCAGTGCATCACATATCTGTGTATACATGAAAAAGATGAAGGCTTCTGTATCTTTCTGTGTGGAGGTGTAATTTTTCTTTACCTAAATTGCATCGTGGCATACCTATTATTTTCAGCTTTTTTTTTTTTACCTGAAAGTGTCTTGGAGGTTTTTTCAGGTCAGTAGATGTGGACCTACCTCTTCTTTCTTTTTTCTTTTTTTTTTTAAGATGCTGCAAAGTAGTCTAGAGATTTGGCATTAAATCATCTATCTGTTGATGGATATATTTCCAATTTTTCTCTTTTAGAAATAGTGCTACAGTTTTTATTCTTTTTAAACTACGTGGTATGTTGTTCTTGTTTTTTATTTAACCATTTTCCTACCTGTGGACATAAGGCTTTCCTCTCACTTTTTGCTGTTATAATCTGTACACTAGTGGACACACTTTTATATAAATCTTTACATTCCTGTGTATTTCATGTCTTTCAATAATATTCATAAAGGCAGAATTTAGCATTTTTGATAGATATTATCAGATTGGTCTTCAAAAAGTCTGTACCATTTTACACTCTGCCAGTCGTTTTTATAAGAATGACAGTTTCTCCATGCTTGGAAAACTGGATCACGTTAGTCTTTACATCTTTTTCAATCTGAGATTGAAAAATTGGATTTCTTTGTTTAATTTGCTTTTGAGGTTGCTAGTGAATTTGCTAATGAGGTTAAACGTCTTTTCATGTTATTAACGACTATTACTGACTATAACTTTTAATGTTATACTCTATGTATTATCTCTGTCAATTATATGTCTTTGTCCAAATGCCTATTACAGTTGTGCTCTGCATAACGATGTTTTGGTTAATGATGGACTGCATATATGATGGTGGTCCCATAAGATTAGTACCATATAGTCTAGTGTGTAGTAGGCTCTACCATCTAGGTTTGGTGTAAGTACACTCTGATGTTCACACAATGATGAAATGGCCTAACGTCACATTTCTCAGGATGTGTCCCTGTCGTTAAGTGAGATGTGAATATAGATTTTTCTTTTCTTTCTCATTTGTAAGAGCTTTTTCTATATCGTGTATGTTAATTCCTTGTTATATGTTGCAAACATTTTCTCCCAGCTTCCCAGTGTAGAGCACAGTGTGCTTATATAGTAGGCACTCAGTAAATATATTGTTGAATAAAATACACAAAGTCTATTGTTTGTCATTTAATATGCAGTGACTTTTGTGAAACAGAAATATTACATTTAATGTAGACAAATCTGATTGTCTTTTCCATACGGCATCTAGGATTCCTGTGATGCCTAGAACTCCTCCACCATAAGATTTTAAAATTGTTCTATGTTTTCTTCCATTACTTTTACAGTTTATTTTTTAAGCTTAGATATTTAATCTATCTTGAGTTTTTATTTGTATATGATATGTAGTGAACACCTATACCAGTTAAGGTTAGTTTGGGCTGCATATAACAGAAATACAAAACCAGTAGCTTAAATTAGGTGCATTTCTCTGTCACATCAAAGAGGTCAGAGGGTGGTCATTCTGTGGTGTCTTTGAGAATCTAGGCACCCATCTTTCTGCTTTGCCTTCCTTGGTGCCTGGCTTCTGTTTTAAAATGCATGTGCCTCTCAGCTGAGCCAGCTCGCTGTGAGCAGCCTCACCAAAAGTCCTATCCAATATTGCTGCCCAATTCCATTGATCAGGACTCAGTCCTATGGCTATTCCTGGTTGTAAGCTAAATACAACCATTTATGGCCAAGAGCTACAAAAGCAAAAAACTACTCGAGAGAAGCCGAGAATTATAGTACAGTTTTTTGCATTTGTGTTCATATACCTAGCTTAATTGACCTGATGACCAGTGGCATACAGGATGACAGAGCTATAGAGGACTGCAGTATTTTTAGCCTAGGAAGGAGAAAACAAAATATAAGTCACCTGCAGGAGACTGCGAGCAAGATTGAAATGTAGTCTTCCAGCAGGGTGTGTTGCTGCACTAGTAAATTCAGGGTTCTGTTGTTAAGAGAAGGGTGAGAATGGATATTGAGGTAGGTAACTAGCAGTGTTTCAGATGAATATCCAAATTATTTCAACGTATAATTATGTATATACCTATATATGCCTTAAACTTTATTTCATTACTTTGCAGTGTTAATTCTGCCACTTAACTGCATCCAGTACAATGTAAAATTCAACAATTGAAAATTTTATCTCTGTGCTTACCTTTCTTATTTTGGTTTATTCTCATTTTATAATTGTTTGCTTAAGTTTTCTCAGAAAAGCATCCTTTCGAGTCTCTTTAAAAAGTATCTTTGGGTATCTCTTTTGTTTCTTTTTTGTTGAGTGCACAGCCTTTGAAGATAACACTTATGAGCTTATTTGTTAAATCATTGATATCCTTGATGTTTTCTATGAAACCACTAGGATTTCTCAACCTCGGTACTATTGACATCTTGGGCTGGATAGTTCTTTGCTGGGGGGCTGTCCTGTGCATGGCAGAATCTTTCACAGCATCCCTGGCCTCCATGCACTAGATGCCAGCAACATAGCTCACTCTTCACCCCACTCCCCAACATGTGACATCCAGCAGTGTCTGCAGACATTACCAAGTATCTGTAGGAGCCAAAATTGCCCCTGATTGAGAACCACTGCTCTAGTTACAGAGGTAACTGTTACCAGCATCCCTGAAGAGAAGAAGCCTTGATTACTAACATCTAACTGGAAATATTTGTTTACCGTTGTTGAGCTTCTGCTTAGATCCAGGCAAGCTGACTTTTCAAGATCCCTTCTAACTTTAATTACCCTATGATTAATCCTTTTTTATAATATGATTTATGTCGATTATTTTTTGTGATTCTTATCATCTATAATAGATTTGGGAGTTTTTTGGGCTTACTGTTTTGCAGTAAGTCTGTAATATGAAGTACAAGGCACCAGTTGATGTGTGTGTGATACATAAGAGTCGAATGGGTAAGTTGCATTGGCTTCATCCACTAAGACACGTGAAAGTTGTGTCTGATGAAATGTTTGGTGACGTTTCAGCTTCCCAGATGCCTGAGAAGTCTCAGGAGAACCCAGTCAACTCCACGTGCGAAGCGTCTTTGAACATTTCACATGATACTTTATGTTCAGGTAAAATGATTTTCTTTTCTGTGATATATTTAAGCTCTAAGATTATTATAGTTTTTATATTTGGAATTTCTTATGATGAGAAGAACAGTTAAAAACTAGAATTTATGAATTTCACCCTGAATTAGGTCCTATAGTAAAAAATAAGTATAGTAATAAAATTAAGGCATGAGAAATCATGTGAGTTAAACCTCCTTTTTGATTCCTATAGTTTTTCTCCTAGGTATTTGCTTTGTTGGCACAGAATCCATTGCTTATTTTTTAAGAAACTTTTGATCTTATGTGAATTGCATGCAGTTTAATCTCCATATTACTGAGAACAGTAAAAGAGACAAGGAAAAATTGTTTCACACCATGTATAATGAAGTATGGAACAAGTTTCTGAATTCGGTCAGTGAAGTATGTATAGATCATCAAAGAATTTAGGAGACAGATGATTTCTGATTAGAAGCAAAAAGAATGTTGGTAACAATGAAATTAGAATTATATATTATACATATATATATTTTTCAATGTGGAAGCCCTGGTTTCGCTTTGAATGATAATTTTTCATGGTTGTAGCTTTCCTTTGGTTGTATCACATTTCTTATACTTTTCTCACCCAGCCCACAATAGGACCCAGATAAGTAGCAGTGACCCTAAAAGAACTGTGTTCAAAAGCGCTTGAAGTGTTGTGGAAGGTCTTACTATGAAAGCCACGACAGTGACCAGTCACAAAACAGGATCAAGGCATTGGGAGTTTATGCTAAAGCTTCCTTTTGATGTGCGGTTTATTCTTGTAATCTTTTTGGCATGTGTCGTAATTATTTACCCATTTATCTTAAATAATCTCCGTCTTTTTATTTCATACTTGCATCTGTTTCCTATAAGTTGGAAACGAGCGATAATAATAAGTAACTTGGCTTTCATTTTTACTGTGCCGTAGGCGGGTGTCTTCTGTGCTGGATCTCATTCAGTTCTCCCATTCGCCCTATGAAATAGGTGCCGTTGTTGTCCCCGTTTTCTCCCTGAGAAAACCAGGTCAGAGAGAGATCAAACAGCTCGTACAGGTCACACACAGTTTGTGAGAGCCCAGCCTGGGATGCGAACCCAGACAGTCCAACTTGAGAATTTACTCCATGACATGTCACGCTGCTTGTCAGCTTTTTGAAAAGTATGCTTAGCTTATTCAGCTGCTAAAATTAAAAAAGTGTCCTGTATTTCCAGCTATTGACTTGGCGGTGGCGTGGCCCCACCCTAGCCGGTGGGCTTCCCTCCGCTCTCTGGTGGTGGGCTCTTTTCTGCCTCTTAGAAGCAGAGCTTTAGTGGTTTCGGTCAGTAAGTTAGGACGCTTCCATTGCCTCCACTATTGTGTAGTTTCCATAAAGTGAGGTCCTCCGTCCAGTCAGCAGATGCCGAGGCCCTACTGGGGGAGCCAGGGCCAGGTTAGGGGCTTCAGATTCCAGAAAGTGGTGTTTCTGGAGCTTCGAGTCTAGTGAGAGGACAGACAGGCATGTAATCACGGTGTGATGTGACACCTAGTTTTATAAATTTAGGTGGAATTCTGTGTGACAAGACCTGGTGAAGTCAGTGGGAGGATTCAGAGATTTTGACATCCGAGGTGTGTTTTGAAGGAAGAGTGGGATTTATCTGTATTAAAGTGTGGAGGAAGGGTAAGGCCTGGAGGTGTAAATGCGTATACAGTTTTCAGGAGGTAGGTGGCAGCTTAGCATTACTCTTAAGAAATATATAAACTGTATGGGAAGTCAGAGCATTAAGATCTACCAGGTGCTTCACTTTTGAATATAAATATAATGCAGAGACTTCAGTGGAAGGCAGAGGAGTCACGGTGGGCTGCATTAAATTGTAGAAGGCTTCATGGAAGACTCCAACTTGGCATAGACCTGAAAGCAGTAGTTCTTAACTTTTAGAATTGTTGACCTCCTTGAGAATTTCATGACAAGTTGTGAATGCTCTTCATGGAAAAAAGGGCACATGCATATGAACATCCAGAAAGTGTACATAACACTTTTAGAGGTTTGTTACCTCCCTCCCCGCAACCCACATCCCATCTGATGCACACGTTGAAGCCCAGGTTCCCTAGTTAAAAATGCTGGCCTTAAAGGTGTCCTTAAGGGGAAACGAGAAGAACCAGGATGTGGTTAAAACTCTTCTTAACTCGGCTTAAAAAATATTACTTTATTGGTCAACTGAAAATTACTTTTATAATAATTTAAAACATGTTAAAAAGTTAATTCTTTATTAATATTTTCCAGATGAATCCTTTGCTGGTGGTCTACACTCATCTTTTGAGGATCTTTGTGGAAACTCAGGATGTGGGAATCAGGAAAGGAAAGTGGGAGGATTTGTTGATGAAATTAAAAGTGATAGATGTGTTTCGTCACCTGTATTGAAAACAAGTAGTATTCATGTATCAGCATCTCCTGGGTACGTCAGTCAATTAACTCCTCAGAAATTCATGAGTAACCTTTCAAAGGAAGAAATACATTGGCAGAGAGATCCTGTGGGTGAAATAGTCACCCCGGACACGAAGCATTCAGAAGGAATAACTAAGGAGGCATTTGATAAGAAATGTAGTTTGTCTCCTACGTTATCTGCAACAAAAGGCCACTCTCTGGGACAATCACGACCCAAGAGTTCCTCAGCAAAGAGAAGAATGACATCAGAGAACTTGCCTTCACCTCCAAAAGAAAAACTTAAGAGAAAGAGGTATAGCGGGACATCCACCATGCCAAAATTGCAGCTGTTTAAGTCAGAAAGCAGCCTGCAATTCAGGACCAGATCTGCTACCAAGACTCCTGACTGTGGGGAGTCCTCATATGATGATTATTTTTCACCTGATAATCTTAAGGAAAGGAATTCAGAGAACCTCCTTCCCGGGTGTCAGTCATCATCAAGGCCTGCCCAGTTCTACTGCAGAAGAAATCTTTCTAAGAGGGAGAGAACAACCGTCTTAGAAATGTCAGATTTTTCCTGCATTGGTAAAAACCCTGGATCAATTGGCATTACCAATTTAATAGCAAAAACCAGCTCCAGTCTTCAGAGACCTACAATTGATGAAAGAAATACAACGTTGGGTTTCATGGCTTCTGAGGGAGCATCTGCTGCTGGAGAAACTCCAGGATTTTGTGGACAGGCTGTCCCTCAGACAAGAGAAGACATGAGTGAAGATGGAAAAAGTATCTCTTCCTGTACCATCAGCGAACTCGCTCTTCAGAAAGCACGTGTAGCAAAGGAAGATCATGGGGATTCAACTCATTTGAAAGGCTGCAATAAAGAGATGCAAGAATTGATTGACGCACAAACCAGGCAGAAAGAAGATACTGCTTCTAAAATGTTGAATTCCTCTGAAGGTGAAACACAGAGTAATTATAAGCTAAATTTTGTAGGTGATTGTAATGTGGAAAAATCTACAGAAGAAAGTGAAAACTTACCCAGAGGATGTAGTGAAAGTATGTGAATCTCCTTTTCCAAGTATCTGTGTTATAGGAGTATGTAATAGTGCTTCCATCTTTCAAGTTTATCACAACTTGCATCATTAAGATATCTCTTCCCCCCTTTCTTTTTCCTTTAAAGAATGTGTTTGATATTTTCCAATGATGAATTGTTTAGGAATGGATGGCTTACTGCCGTATAGAATTTCTAGGCTCATTTTGTCAAACCTGTTGTTATGAATGCATTTCTCCAAGCCTTTTCCTTAGAGGTGAAAGAGTAAGTGATACCTTGTGTAATCGGCTCGAGTGGATGCTTTTCCTTGTTTCAATATAGCCTCTCACTATGACATGATTATTGTGCAACAAGGCATAGTAAAAGGGTTTTTGAAAATTCTCAGGTCATAACAGTGAGGCTGTTTATTTTAGAAGAGAAATTAAGGTTGTGTAAGCCGTTGATTCTATCAAGAAAAGAGGAGGTATGAAAAAGTAAATGTGGAAATATGTTACCAATATTTTACTTTTGAAGAAACTTTGAGCAATGTTATATGTAAAGAAATATTTTTTTAACATTTTTGCTCAAGTAAGAAGTTCATTATTGCAAGCCTTGTTTGACTTCTGTTTGTTTTGCTTTAAGCGTCTCATTTAAATAGATGTATTTCCATCTGTACTTTAGTTGTAACCATAGTAATGAGCTGTGTAATTGTAGCAAAAGTAGCAACAATAGAAACATTTTTTGCTTTCTGATTATAAGCACAAGCAGGTTTCAGCAAACAAAAGTGAAGAAATCTTGAAATTTAACCATCTTTACCTAAAGAGTGGGTTAAAATTTCAATAGCTACAAGTTTATTCTTCATCATTTCTCCTCTCTTTGCATAGTTTTAACCACCTTTTTCAGGATGGGGAAGTTAAGGGGGTTGAAATAATCACAGATATATTGCTTTTCTTTTCCTTGGGTATAAACTTCCCAAAACTGTCTCACAAAAGGAATTAATTTTGTATAATTTTTTTTACATTTGAGCTTTCTGAAAATATGTAAAGTTCGATAAGGAATTATATTTTATGTTTCTTTAGACTTAGTATATGTTTTCAAAATATTTATTTTAAAATCATGTCCACTCTTAATATAAAACAGTAGATGTATAGAATTGTTTTGGTAGTTAAGAATATCCTGTTCTTAAAGCTTATATTCTCATTCTTCTCAGTTTTTATCTTAGGTACTTTTTAAGCTTTTAATAATATTTAATGCACGCACATATAAATTAAGTGGAAAAGTTGGTTTCAGACAGTGTGGTGCACGCTGTAATGCCAGTGTTGTCGATCGAGAAAGAGTGGTCGTCCTCGGAAGCAGGTGTACGGCCTGTTCTAGTGTCCACGGCCAGTGTCCATGGCCCCCAGGGTCTGGGCTCCACGTGGTGGAGGCTGTCACTCAGTGTGGTGCAGGCAGGGCCCTGGTACTGAATGTCACTCAGAGGTGGAAACAGATATTCTCAGTGCCCTAATCTAAGGCTGTCTTCTCGAGTTGCCTGCCTTATTTTCTGTCATTCCGAAGAGAGAAATCATTGCATTTTCGGACAGGAAGAGACTTGCCTATTATCTAGCCTAAAGCTAACCCCTTTGTTTTATATTGATAAAATCAAGACCCACTGCTGTTTTAAATTCTCCCCCGTCAGCCCAGCTGGCATCCCACTGCTCCCTGGGAATCTACCACAGATAAAAACATACAGCCTGCATTTACCTTGGACTTTCCATATATGCTGAAGTTGTGGAGCAGTAAAAACTATTCTGTGTATCAAGCTGTACCTCTCCAAATCTTTTATATTGAAATAAAGGTCTATTTTCAATTTCTGTTTTCAGTTTACTTTTACTTGTTGCCATTGTTGATATCTAAGATAGATAGTGTGCAGTAAAGGTTGCAAGATCACGTTACAAAGAGACTCAGTGGTAGATGTTAATAGAACAAGAGTGGAGGGAGAAACTTTTTTTTTTTCTTTGAGGAAGATTAGTCCTGAGGTAACATCTACTACCAATCCTCCTCTTTTTGCTGAGGAAGATTGGCCCTGAGCTAATATCCCTGCCTATCTTCCTCTATTTTATATGTGGGACGCCTGCCATGGCATGACTTGATAAGTCGTGCATAGGTCCACACCTGAGATCCGAACTGGCAAACCCCAGGCCACCGAAGTGGAGCGTGTGAACTTAACCACTGTGCCACCTGGCTGGCCCCTAGGGAGAAACTTTTAATTTTGTTTTTTTTTTAATAATAATCTTTGAAATCATATTAGCCAATAATTTTTTCTTTTTAAACTTTTATTCTGAGTATAAACAGTACACAAATACATGCTCATTGCTGCAAAAATTGCTAAAAGGAGTCAAATTTCCCTGTCCCACTCTCCCACTTACTTCCTTTTGTTTGTTCCTTTAAGAACTGTTTGTTGTGCACCTCTGTGTCCCAGACACTCTTCCAGTTTCCTAGGGGATGGCAGAGAAGGAACCAACGTGCGCCCCTTGGTGAGGTTATGCTGTGGTGAGGAAGACAGACAGTAAGTGAATATATTAGCATGATGTCAGGGAGTGAGCAATGTGTGCTATAAAGAACCAGAGAGGTGCAGGTGGTTAGATGAGGTGGCCAGGGAAGGCTTCTCGGCAGAGGTGGCCTTGTGACTGCTGGCATCATGTTTCAGCTTGAGGAAACAGCAGTTGCAAGTGTCCTGAGGTGGAAGATGTTTGCAGGAACCACACGGAGGCCAGCGCGGCAGCGGCTCATTGGGCTGAAGGAAGACTGGGAGGGAACAGGGTCAGAAAGGCAGCCAGGAGCCAGATCCCTGACAAGACTTTGAGTTGTTCCCTTTTGAAGTGGAGCCGTTGGCGGGTTTTGAGCTAGAGAGTGGTCAGATGCGATTATGTGTTAAACATAAGCCTGGATGCTTTATGGAGAAGACGGTGTGAAGACAGTGTGGTTACCGTCAACAGCTCAGTGCGTTTCCTTCCAGACGTGTGTGTGTGGGGGGGGGGGGGGGGACGACGTACACAAATATACAGGTGCAAGTAGATGCATTAAGGAGATTTTTGTGTGTATGTAGAATTATCCTGTTGCCTTAAAATTTTCTTTTCAAAAAAATGACAGATATTTCCGTATTGGTATCGACAGATCAACTTATTTTTTTTTTTAGTATAGTCTGTTGGGTCAGTGCAGTTTTTCTGTAATGGGTCAGATAGTAAATATTTTAGGGTTAGTGGGCCAGGAGGCAAAATCAAGGTAGGTAGGTATTTAGTGAGAAAAAAGACGTTTTCACAAAGTTTTTATTGATGAAACTCAAGATAAAGTTGAGTACAATTTTTTGTAACACAAGTCTAATGAGAAGAATAGAATTTGGGGGGGGGAGTGACTTTTCACTTAATTGAGATTCAAATAGAGTATTGCCATCATCAAAATGGATTGCAAATGTTTATTAAGGCTGCCATGTAATAAAATTTTGTGTGATTCACCTTTGAAAATGCCTTTTCACACACACAGTTATTGCTAAATACTGCTGTCAGTCCATAAGCAGATAGTTTTCAGCTAGCACGTTGATTGCTTAGAAGGCACTTAGGGAATTCTATTAGATTCTTCTCTTGACAGGTGCCTTTTAGACGCCCTTTCTTAACAGATTAAGCACTTCCAATCAAGGTTAGGTAGACACTCTTCAATTGTGCAGTTAAGTGGATTTTAAAATAAATTACCTTTGCTCTTGCATCAAGGTCTGAAAAACGTTGCTGGAACTGTAGCTTGAGCACAGGAAAAACGTCCACATTAAATTTGCATAGGGATGGAGATCTCAACATCTTGTTTTAACTTGTGACACACAGGACAGGAAGTGTATAAAGCTGCCTGATGTTACTCATTTGTCGAAATATCTTCCCACCTCCCATGGCACTGCTGACTGCAGCCCTTCTGCCCACCACCTCAAGTCAGCTTTAATTGCCAACACATAAAGCTGACTGGTTGTCCTGCACTAGTGCATAGCCTGGCCCCTAGCAGTTCCTCAGTGATGAAGGGAGCTGAGTGGTTCCACCGGTGCCACATGGCCGTTGGCAAAAGCAGAAGCCAATCGTTTCCACACCCACGCCCTCACTCTTGTCCGTGGTTTAGTCGAGATTTTCTCTGCTGTGGATGATGAAATTTTACACATCAGCACAGACGTGTGCCTTATCTAAACAATTTGGCTGTGTCCAACAGTTAGGTTCTTTTTCATAGATAACAGTTACCAATTATTAGAGGTGATGAAGGTTAGCACTCTTCTGCCAGCTCTGTGTACCAGATCTTGCTGCAAGCAAGTCTCAGACACGCAGACATTTATTGAACAAACATTTACATTGGCAAGCAGATGGGAAATGGTCCCCCAAAGAGACCTACATGTGGAGGCCCAGGCCTCCGTTCTTTAGGTTGACTGTCCGTACCTTATCTGAAAGGTTTCCTGGAGGCAGACAATATTCTAGGGCTAAATTTCTGTAAACTTAGTGTCAGCTTCAAGCCACCAGATACCTTGACCCTGTAGTTTCTCATAGGACCATTTAGGGCTCGGGCCTTGGATCTCACCCCCAGGCACACCAGCTATGGCTTGTGTAGACTTTTATGCCTTATTCATGCTCGAGTAAGGGATGGCCCTGTAATATTTTAACCCATCTCATTTTCTGGAATCCATGAATTTAACCAATGAGAAACTATTTCTGACATCCGTGATGCTGATTAACAAGCTGGTGATGTCACCAATTATAGCTCTTTTCTTTCATCTAATTTGCCAGTTTGGGAAGCATCTAATACTGTGCAGGAGGATTCATAGGAGTTGTCTCTGGACTGTGTGGCTTTTTTTGTTCACTTGTTAGCTGACCTCTCCTGGAGTGGCTGCTTTTGATGGGGATGAACTGGCACACAGGCCTCATCATGCAGTCTATGCTGAAGTATTTAAACTACTTGACAGCCTTCATACACAACGTTTTTCTGTCCTAGTGCATTAATCCCTTTGAGGGAAAGGACACATGATGTCTGTGCCGACTTCGGTTGGTTGGTGGCTTGCCACCCTGGGTTGGGGAGGATTATGAGGCTTCATCCTGGCTTTGAAGGAAAAAGTGACGTGGCAAATAGTAGTGTCTGCTTAAAGAAATGATACGGTTCAAGATGGGATTTATTTGGATCGTGTTTTTATTTAGTTAATGAAGAATTATAGACAAAAATGCTATAGTTGTCTAAAGGGTGCATTTTTGTATATTCGTGATTCATAATCCCAAGGCAGAGAATTGCTTTCATAATTTCCCATGTGTTTTGTAGCCATATGAGAGAGTTTGATAATCTAATTGATGTATTTGATAAATCTCATTGAAATCATCAGGAGGTATACCGTTTTAAAAATTGAATTAATTAAAAATATTTTATATAGGTTTTATAAGAACCAAACCCATCCATTCATAGGCACTTAGATATTCTATCTGGATATTTTGTATAGTCTGAGTGTTTCTTCATTCAAGAGAAAGTATAAATTACTATTGTAGCAAATAGATATACATGTATCTGTATTCCTAAATACTTTAAATTGAAGAGTAATTGTTGCCTTTTTTGTTAATTCAAGTAACATACACAGTGTTTTCAGAAGAGTGTTGCTACCCTTTTCCCCAGAACCTTCCAGTCCATTATTCACTCGAGGTGAGCAACCTTGACAGCTCAACGTAGCTTAACAGGGAGGCTGGCTACAAGGAAGATGTTACAAACTATTGATTATTTGATTGGTTGATTTGTTCTTTCATTTGTTCATTCATTTTTCATTAATCATTTGATTACTCTGCACCTACTATGTCCAAGGTATTGGGATAAACACAAGGGCGATAAGGTTGACAAAACTCTGTCCCTTTCCCTTAAGGAGCTTAGACAAGTAGGGAAGATAGAGTCAAGATAATCCATATGGAAGTATCAGGAAATTCGAAAGACGGAGCGAGGACCCCAGTGAGAAAGGCTACATAGTATTACAACTAGTTTACATATTTAAAACCCATATTTTACTTCTCTACAAGGATTGCAAAGGAAAAAGTTCTACATTTATCGAAGATCGTGATTAGATTTTATTTTTGTTCGTAGTTAACAAAGTAAACTTGATATTTTATCAGATGATTAAAAAAATACATATATAATTTTTTGTTGACTGAATTTTGTTTGTATAGAACTTGCACACATCCCCACATCCCAAAAGTATATATGGAAAGGAGTTTTTCCAGGTGTCTTTTAAGGTGCTCCACAGTCTTAAGATTCTGCACTCTACATTATTCTTAAATAATTCATTATTCAGATTTTAGGGGCTCAGAAGAATTTTCCCATTGGGATAATGTTAAAATTTTGCATATGCTTTTATATGTTAGAAGTATAGATTCTTAAGTCAACCTCCAGAAGCCTTTTTCATCTTTGATGTAGCAGATCTTGCAGAATGCCTTGTACTAATAAACATTAATTGCTTAAATATATTATTCGTACTAGTGTTATTAGCCTTAATTCTGTGTCTTGGAAGTAGGAAAGTCAGAGATGTGCAGGAGGATAGATGTTGGAAACAAGTTTAATTTCTTAGGCCTCTGGCCTAGATGAAACTTTAATGTGGACCAAGCTTCTATTGAGAAATTTAATGGTTTTCTCAGCATCCAGTCCTCTCTCTCCCTTTCCTAGCATTTAACTTACGTGTCTTTGCTGCTTCTGCTTCCAAAGTGGCCTTCCCTCAGTATCAAAGCATTTTCTTACTCCTGCTTATGTCCGTTGAGTGATTAAAGGGAGTGAGAGGTGAATGAGTCAACTTTCTAACCTTCCTTGATGTGTTTGCATTTTGATGATATTGTTAACTCAAACAGATTTCTCAAATAACTGGTGAAATTTCAGGCAGTATAACAAGGATAAAAATTCTGGGGCTGTGAGGTTGTTTTCTCTCTGTATCTGATCACTTTTTGTAGACAATGAATCACTTCTATGATGAAAATGAAGGGTGAGAGAGGAGTCCAGTATTTATGACTGATGAGTAGATGGTTGGTAAAATTCATCAAGCTGGGATATGTTGAAGGACGAACAGCTACAGGGTAGACCAAGGGCGTGGCAGTTGAAATTCCTCTGAGACAGTCAAAGTAGCTGTCTGTTAGGTAGTTGGATCTGTCAAGCCGTACCTCAGCTAGGAGGGAGGTCTTGGCAAGAAACATCGAATGAGGACTCTTCAGTAACGGATGACTTCATGGGATGTGATGAAATCACCCTTGGGGAGTGAGAAGAGAGCTGATGATGACCCCGGGAAACTGCAGCACTTCAGGAGTGCGCACAGGAAGAGTCATGGAGAGGTGGGAAAACCAGGAAGGTGGGCAGTACACGTTTGTTACTGAGCTACGGCAAGGCATGAAGTCTGGCTGCTCTCTACCAAGTGCTATCGGAATTACCTTGTGCTTTCAGCTGCTTTTGGTTTACTGATAACATCCTTAAAACATGGTACATTACTGTAGCTGAGTTTGTAAAATGCTGTTTTAACATAACCATATAAGAAATCATTTACTTACATCATTTTGTGACTGCATGATTTGTAAATTTGTGAAGACGTGTCATTAACAATATCAGTCTGTGTTAAGTTTTAAAAGCTTATGATGTATTTTCTAGAGCTTTATGTTTACAAAATGCCCTACAAAGAACTGAGGCAAGTGGCTGTTATAGAACCGTTTTTGGCATGATACACTAGGAAGCTGCAAATTTATTCATAGTTCACTAACAGGGAGCAATGTATCCCAAGTTATATCTTTAGTCCACTGTTTTTCTTGTTTTGATACACTCTTGCTTTAAGTGAACATTTATTTAAAACGGAAATTAAATCTATACTTGGTACAATTAATATTCTAATCTTTTAACCACTTTTAGTCTTAGATCTTAAGGGTGAAGAAACAGGTTGCACCTATGTCCTGCCTAGGGGTTAGGAATTCTCAGCATTTTCAAAAAGTAGCCCTTACATGTACTGGAATGTAATGTGTAGATGATAGATAGATGGATAGATAGATAATCTTACCTTCAAAGTGAGTAAAAGTGAGAAACTTAGCATAACAAAGGTTTTTATCCTAGAAAAACTGTCAGCCACAGAATACCCTTTCACATGGCCTACTAACCCATCTGCTCCAATTAAGGTCTTTATTTAGCTATCACTGGGACTGTCAGTGGGTCTGGGCATTCATCTGGGAGTGAAATAGGACTGAGAGAGAAGTGAAATACAAGTCAAGTATATACTGTTGCTGAGGAGATAGTGGGATCAGCAAATGATTGGTTTGAGTCTCCAAAGGGATCCAGTATTAGGATTTATAGGTAAAGAGTATTGGTTCTTGGTTTAGAACTTGACCTTAAAACATTTCTAGAGCACAAGTTGCAAATAACAGCTAATTTGAATTCAAGAAAACATTGAACCATTGTTCTGTATTTTTTTCACTTAGATGGAACCCAATTTTTGAAAGAAGAGTTAAAAATTTCAAATCAGACCCTCCAAACTTGGTTATATCTGGTTTTCTCATAGCATCCTATTTTATTTGAAATATCTGCAAAACAGTCATTCTCATGTTTTATGATTTTAAATTTTTGATTGCACTTAAATTATTTGTGCCTTGCATTATATTCATTTATCTATGTCTACCTTGTCTATTGGTTTGTGAACTCCCTGACAATGGAGGCAATCTTTGTGCATCTTTGCATCTCCACTAGGTAGCCCCTGATCATTACATATTTGTAGGGAGGAAAGAGAGAGAGGAGGAGAACTGTATAAGGCAGTAGCAGTAGGTGAGTCAGTTCCAAGTACACGTTCCACACTTCATGGTGGGTTACTTGGGATTTCTACACCATTTACCATCCAAGGAAGCCTCATTTCACTTAATGAGTATCATCTTTTTGGTTTGTGTGTCTTCATGGTGAGATGCTGGTCTAAGGGGGAAATTTGTGAGGAGTAGAATCATCATCTATATCGTTTGTGGAGGGAAACCTGAAGCTTTGTGCTGGAGACTCTTTTCTAGAAAAACTCATACTGACCCCAAAGCTGAGATTACTTATTTCTTCTAATACAGAACTGCCTTCTCTGAGGAGCTGGTTTTTGTCAGTATGTAAAAATCTAGGAATTGAAGTTTGAATAGTGCTTAAGGTATAGGCATACGTTTTCCTGCATCATCAGTGGACAAACGGGATGCTGTAGAACGAGTACCTTGTGACCTCAGGCGAAATTGTTTCTGACCATCGAGTTGACTGAATTGCTTGGGATATTGGAGTGGAGTAAACTGGAAGTTGTAAATAGATCTCATGGAGCACGAAGTATGCAATATTTGTTTAGAAGGACTACGCTTTCGTGTTAAATTAGTATGCATAAATAAATGTAGTTTTAAAATCTTTGTTTGGCTTAAGTTGCATCCGTATTCAGTCCATGTCAAGTTCTAACTAGTCTTCATTCCGCTTGGATTTTAGGTGTTAAAAATGGACCAACAAGCTGTGATGTTTTAGATGGCCCACGTGAAGCCTTAAAGGACCTCATCAGATCTCAGGAGGAATCAAAGAAAAGAGGGAAAGGCCGAAAGGTTGGTGTATGAAAATATTAGTTTAAATTTTCCAGTGCTGCTACATCATAATGTCCTACTCTGGGTTAGTGAAACATAAACTCATCCGTCCAACTTGTATTTTACTTAAAAAATTAATTATGGGTGGATGTTGGAAAACTCTGACCATAAAACTGAGAGCGCTGGGTCACGTTCGGGACAGAGAGTTACTTTTGATGGAACAACCTTTGTGTCACTGCTTTTGCCAGTGCCTTTCTTGCTTGTAAAAATGCCAGCAGCTCAGCTGGAGCAGAGAATGCTGGTAGTGCCAGCAATTGTTGTTGTTTTATAAACTGAATAAACATTCACTAGGTAGGAGGTGAAGAACCCAAACATCTTTCATTTGTGAGCTAATCTAGGTTTGACCTCAAGCCATCAGAGTGAAAGGTTTTGATACTGACTCTCGGGAATACCCGCTTCTCCGTGCTTCAACTTTAGAACCTCGCTCTTCCTCCAAAACCGTACAACTCTCTCATCACACCGTAGGCTTGTGTGAATAATGCAGGGAGGATTTAAATTTTTTTGGTTCTTCAATGTCTGCTCTCATTGCCTAAATTTAAAATTTGCCCCTCATTGTCTTGTGTCTCATTTTCATGAGACCAAGGAAGTAAACTATAGTGAAACCTCAATTTCAAATGATAGGGAAACTGTACTGATAAGCAGTTAACAAATGGAAAAGGAGAACAGTGATGGCAAATAGAATCCACACTGGGCCTCGAGCTCCTGACATCAGGCCCACGCAGGTGAGCAGCTGCATCCACCTGAGGAAGAGAAACACGACTCCTTCCTTATGCTGGCAATGGTTACAAGAAGTTTAAAATACACAGATTTCAGGAATGTCTCTTATAACTTGTAGAAACTTAGATTTCTCTACTGATGCTTTCTGGTTTGTCTCAGAACAAAATGGAGCAGAAAAATGGAAAGGAACCATATTTCAGGTACAGCAACAGATTTGCAGGGAGAAGAATGGTCAAGGTCCCTCACGTGTGGCCATGTGACACTGAGGCTCTGGCGTCCTGTGTTCTGACTGTAGCAGCCGTCCCTGAGTCTGTTCAACTGTTTGTACCTGCCCCATCACATCCCAGTGATTGTGGTTTTGTAGAAAGCCAGGGACCCCGTGGTTGCTTTTGTATTTTGTTTCCCTGTGTCCCAGTATTCTTCCTAATTGCTGCACAGCCACTTAACCTTTTTCCATTGGAAAAAATAAAGGAAAAAAACCTTTTTGACATTCATTGAACTGATACTTATTAAACATGCACACTATTTATGTCCTGCCCTTTGGATGCATTCCATGGCAGTCTGCACACACCTCTGCTTTAGATCTCTGCACTTTATGATATTGTTTCCTACTTTCTGCCCTCCCGTGGATATCTTCTTAGAGAAGCACTTGTACCTACTCATCTCTGTTGTTTCAGTACTTGGTATTATGCCTGCGTTCGAAAAAAAGTGCCCAGCAAATATTGTTGGTTACTTGTTACCGTGAACAGACTCCACCCTGTGATCACAGCATGACGTTCAGATTTCTCATTTGCTCACTTTGGAAGTTAGTATTTCAGACATTTGACCTTGCCTGGTCTCTACGTGATGATACCCTTTATCTGATGAGCTGAGTTTCTAGAATGCTGGGTTAGAGACATGCAGTCTGGGTGGGGAACACTGTCCCTTCTTTCTTACGGAGCGTACGGCCTTAACGGGCATCTGAAATGGAGAAAAATACCTGTTTGGTTACCTCCCAGCGTTATTCTATGGCTCAAGCAATAAGCGCTGCACAAATGTGGAGTATAAGGTGATATCACTGTCATGAATACCAAGAAAGAAATAAGTGTCCAAAAAGGAAAACAACATGCAAAACAATATGTACACACGTGTATGCATATCTGCCTTCAACAGACATGCTCAGAAACAAAAATAGTGTAACAAGTTTAATTGTGGAACTTGCTCAGATTTGATTTAACTCTTGTTTTGAAAGCCTTTTAAATGTATTAGTAAACTTTCTGCCATCACAATTTAAAATGATAGACTATTATTACTAAAAGGGATCCATCACTTCTCGTTCTGTATGAGAGAATCACCTGGAGGATTTTTTAAGTGTGCAGATTCTCAGTCCTACTTGAGACCTGCTGGGTCAGCATTCTCAGGCCATGTGTATGTCATAGCAATGGGCTGCTGACCAGCTTCTGAAAGCCACCGATCCTGTACAACCCCCTTCTTTACAGGAAGGACACCAGCACTGAGAGAGGGGACATAATTCGCCTAGGCATCCTACCTTGCTCATAGCAGATGGGGTGAGAACCCAGATCTCCTGTCTTCCACATGGCAGTCTTCCTAATCCATTTCTTGTCCCTGTTCCCCACACAGCCTTTTCTCTAATGAATCAAGAGCTTGTGACGCCTTAGGACAGTGGTTCCCGACTGTTGCACGTTGCAGTCACCTGGGGCTCTGTATCCGATACAGATGCCTGGGTCACACTCCCAGACGTCTGATGTCATTAATATGAGGTGCACCCTGGGCACAGGGTTTTTACGAGCTCCTGAGGTGATTCTAATGTGAAGCAAAGTTTGGAAACCACTTTTGTGCCTTAGGGACTTTGTCTAGTGTAGTTTAAACAAATAATTTATCCTGGAAAAAGTTTTGTTCCTAAACACTCTTCATATAAACTATTTTCACTGTTTAGACTCTTTTAAAACAATGGCAAAAGCTTAAAATCCTGATTTGCTTGCTTACGGATCAAGTGATTTAGAAGTGCAAATTTAGATAGCAATATAGAGAGATGAATGGTCATGGTTTATTATTGTACAGGTTGAAATGAAAAATGATAGAAATTTCTTAAAGTGCATTTTAGGTTTTGAAGAAACAGCTTCCCCGCACTTTAAGATCCTTGCATGTGGGTGTGGGGAGAGGAGTTTACATTGATATCTTATGTTGTAGTAAGTCACAAAGGCACGAAATTTAGTGTCCTGGTATTGAGTCTACTCCGGAGTTGTAGAAGGGTTGTATTGATGAATTAAAGAGAAGTTTCTGATCTGTAACTTACAAATAGAGTGGTACTCCAGAGAGTTATGACAGTATCTCTATTGTTGCCTTTTTTCCCACTGAAACTAAGATCTTACCTGCTTATTTTTGTTCCTTATTAGATTTCAAGATGACCCACGTTAAACTGAAATTTGAGACTTTTTTAGCATAGTCATGTTTTTATGTAAAAGCATACATGAGAGGATTAGATTCTATCAAGCACAAAAATTGTTGCCATTTCCTAAAGAGTATCTTGTAATTGAATTTGAATGTTGAAAAAAAGCAAGTTTGCAGGAAATATCTTTCATCCGCTAATTATTAAAGCGCCTGCCTCCACTGAAATGGAGAATGCTGATGTCTGGAGTTATAGGGTCGGCGTTTTTGTGTTTTCATGTGGGAGCTAGCTTCCATGCTGTTTCTGTAGTAATGAAAGTGGTTTGAAACTCCATTGTGTCCCTGTGACCCTGGTGATCTTTGTTTTTTTTAATCTCAAACTTGAAGTAGCATATACAGGTAATGTGCTATCTGGGAAGCCCTGCAGAGTAGGCCTGATGAGAGCTGTTAATCCTGAATTCTGTGTGATATGAAGGTGTGATGGTCAGAGAGATGGGAAAGCGTGGAGCCTCTGGATAGGGATCACAGTCTTGATGGAAGGTGTGGCCTGGGAGTGGTTGCTGGTGCTGCAGAAAGAGATGCTGACGTCAGCCCCGGCAGGTTCTCTGCTGATTTTCCTCCTCTTGGTTTTCTGTAGGGTTGCTGCGATCGTTATGCCCAATTCTTGTTTTTGTTGTTTTGGTCTCCTGTAGGGTGGCAGGACTTCGTGCCTTTGATCTGCTGTGGAGAATTCTCTCTTCTCTTTCCTCCACTCCTGGGACTTCAATTACAAGTGTCACCTTCGCCTTCTCTGCCCCATTCCTCATGACTTGTTATATTTCCATCCTTTTGTGTCTCCTTATTTCATTCTGCATATTCTCTATTGATTTCTTTTCCATTTCACGTTTCTCTCTGTATGTGTCTATTCTGATGATAAACCTGAATATTGAGCTTTAAAATTTCATTTATTATATTTCTCAGTTCCGTAATTCTATTTGGATGATTTTTAGTCATTTCCAGTTCTCTGCCAAAATTATTAATCTTGTCTTTATTTCTTTGAGGATAATTAGCATATTAATTTTGAAGTCTATGTCTGATAACTCCATTTTATGGTTCCCCTTAGTTTCTGTCCTTATTATCTGTTATTTCTCTTAGTTTTCAGTCATATGTTCCTCTAATATGCCTGGTTATTTTTGATGTATCTTCCTTCCAGGAATGGAGACGATTTGAAGTTGGTCTTCTGTCTCTGTGAAGCCAGCTATCCCCAGGGGAAAATGGGCCTCAGATGCTGGCCTTCTCCTCCTCCCACAATCCGCCTTCTTATCAGCTTGGCAGTGTCTGCAAATAGCTGGGTTTTGCTTGTTTGTATCTTGTCTGGCTTTGCTAATTATTCACAGTGGGGGATTTTTCTGAACTACTCAGTCTACCATTCCTGGAAATGATGGGTGAATTTTAACGGCCTTTAAAAAACAAAACTTCTCTAAGTAGAGACAGGATAAATCCTTTTCTGAGAAAAGAGCAATGAGAGACCAAGTCCACAGGAAGGATTTTTAAGATGAACATTCAAGTCACTGGTTGCAAAAGATGCATTCAGCAGCTCTTAAAGAGTGAAAACAAATATAATTCAGTAAAGAATTATAGAATCTCAGAGCTACAACTTCTATTAGAGGTTTTTTGGCTTAATACCCACTTTTAGTGGGAAAAGTCACTTTGCAAATCAGTGCGAAACTATCTTTTTTAGACATTACTTTAAATATATCTTTATAAGTTTGTTGAATCTTTTTTATATTGGGAATCCAGTTAAGCAGTTTCATTACCTCTGTAATCTTAGCTTATAGTATCTAGGTCATTGACAAGGAAAGATATTTCTCCCATATTTTCAGAGGGAGAAATATTATGACAAATCTTAACCTATTTTCTTTGTTGCTTGTTTAATACTGTCAGACATAGAGTCTGAAAAAGCTAAATATAAGATTAATGCTAGTACGATGGTAAATGTGTATGAAAATGTTTTTTTCTCCAAAGTTTTTTTGTTTCTTCTACTTCTCTTATTTTTGTTATTGTTCAAAATGCTGATTATTATCCTCAGCAAAATTTTTCTCTTAAGGTAAGTCATCAACTGGACAGCTTTTCATAAGTGGCTGTGTTTTCAAATCTCATTCTGGAGCTCTCTCTGCCAAGCAAGATTGTCCCACGAGAGGGAAAACTGTGGGTCAGAGCACAGAAAAGTTTACAGCTGGTTTTCATAAGCTCGGAAGCTGAGAAAGAAATGAAGGACCAAATACTTCGTATTGGACAGTATACTTATTTTGACAGTGGTTAAAAAGAGAAAGAAAAGACACCACACACCAAATCAAATGCTTAAATTTCTACAAGTTTCTTAAATGAATAGAAAACGAATGATGAATAATAGCTTACATATATTCTAATAATTGTTGGTTCTCACATTTTTACTAGGATGTGAGCACTTTAGGACACAGACTGTTGTCCTATTCATCTTTTAGAACTCAGCACAACACAGTACCACACACAGAATAGGTGTTCAGTAAATATTTGCTGAATGAATAAGAGATATGCATTAATTTCCATTCTGCTTTTTGAGTGAATATGTTATACATTTCTGTTGCTTTTAGCCATCACACAATAATGTCATAGTCATCATAATATACCCAATTTATTTTTGAATACTCTTCCTAAACTTGGAAAGTGGTCTTGGGTCAGTGAAAGAAGGAACGTTTTACATTGCAATGCATTGCTGCTAAAAGCCTTGGCTCCTGAGCCAGATTCCCTGGGTTCAAATCCTACCTCCACTACATCCTGTTCTATCAGGTCAAACAAGTTCCTTAATATTTCTGTGTTTCTGCTTCCTCAGATTTAAGACGGGCAGAACAACAGTGCCAACTTCAAAGGGTTTGTGCAAATTAAATGAGTTGAAACATTGCAAACAGTTGAAGATGATACCTGATATCTAGAGCCACTCAATAAATGTTAGCTATTTTTTCCAGCACAAATGTGGGTGAAAATTATGTCTACATATTGACTGTCCTTTGTTCTGTAGCTATAAATCATGGTAGGCTGGGTCTCAGTCGCTCCCCGCTTTCCTGCCCTCCAGAGACTGCCGTGTGTCTTTAATGAAAATGGCCCCTCAGAGTTCCAGAATGGTCCAAACTAGGTCTCTTACTGGATTTATTGATCATGTTCATGCCTGGGCCAAAGCAGGATCTCTTTGCCTAGGAGGGTATCTTTGAAAAGCTCCCACATGGCTCTGAAATGATAGTCATCCTACCAGTGACAGCCTCCGTTATAGGAGTTAGATGGAGCCACAGCTCTTTAAGCCATTAGCATGGAATTATTCCCTGTCACCTCACCCAGGAGGCAGGAGTCATGGTTTTTGTAGTCAGTGATTCCTGCTTTGGTGATTTGCATCCTCAGAGTTCCTGACAAATACTTTCTTCTTCTCTAATATCATTCGAACCATCTGAAAATAACCGAACTCCGTCAGTAGACTTATGCAAGCTGTACATAAGGTGCTGATTGTGACTACTAATAGCAGCCATTCCTTGAGTACTATGACTTCTTTTCAGATTGAGTTTCTTGTTTTGCCGTCACATGGAGGTGCTGAAGGAAAGTATATTTCAGAGAGCTCTGCTTATTGATGCCTTTATTGCAGAGGCAGTAGATTTGGAATGACAGATTATTTTGGGTCTGGTTTCTCCAAAGAAGGAACCTTCAGTGGAGAGAAGATAGAAGGGTACCAGTGGTGCAAAGAAGAAATCCTGGGCAGGAAGAGAGGCCTTGAGAGGTCTAATCCATGCGCAGTTTGGATGGGCTCTCCAGGGGCAGAGAAGAAGAGAGCTGGAGGGAGATAGAAGCCTTCTTGAATAAAGAAAATAGAGTTTTGGAGCCACTTTTCATTTAAAACAGATTATTTTCCCTAGTATCTCCTCTCCTCTAAAAGGTCCCTGAATTGGCGACTCTAATATTTTATGAATGTGCTTTCACCATTTGCAGTAATTCCAGGACTTTGGCTGTTTGCCATTAGACAGTGTGCTTGGCTGGGAGCATACAATCTTGTGGGTAGTTTTGTTTTTAAGTTTAACTTTGAAGTTGAAAGAGCAGTGACTCATCCAAATGACAGGTGATATTTATTTTGCTTCTTGAAAATTCAGTGTGAGTGTGTTGTTGTTACTCGCTTAGGGGAATTGCCACACTTCCTCGAGGATGACACCCTTCCTAAAAATCCACGTAAATAATTTCCCGTTGTCCAGACCCACTGTACACAGTAAGATGGGACGTATCTCCTTGTGTAGGTCCTTTGAGTGCAAATAATTTGATGGATGAGCTTACAAAGATCGAAAGTGCCCTGGTTTCTAACACAGGTGTTTACAGGATCTGTGATTGCTTTGATAGATTACTTCTGGCACAGTGTCCCCAGAGTTGGCAGTGGTGGGCATGTGCTCGTTATGACAGGTGTTGTGTCCTCTGGCAGATGCGACTTTGTGAAGCCAGCTGAAAACTCGCTGCCTCTGGATGGCGTAACAGTTGCTTTCGGCTCAATTAGTGTGTTATTTTTTTCCTGTTGGGTAAGAGAAAAAATATTTATATAGAAAACATTAAAAAAGAATCTTCAAAGAGTGCCACCTTTTCTTTAATGTGTTTTTTGTGTTCAATACAAAAAATCAGAATGCTGCTTTTTGCGTGAGTTATAAAATACGTACTTCAGAAATCATCGAATGTGTTTTGGACTGGAGGTGGTGGAAATGGGGACCAGTGAGGATGGCTCTGAATCACAGTCTCGTGTGTCTTCAGTGGGCATCTTTGGCCACGTAAAGGTAGAGGCCGAGGTCGGAGTGTCTTCCCCACCGGGAGAGGTCCACGAGGCACAGGGAGAGGAAATTTGAAGAAATTTAGTTACAGTTTGCTAGTGGGGATTTTATGCACTGGGCCAAAGAGAGATGTGCATTACAAATGTAAATCAAGCTGCCAGTTTCTGAGGTCTAGCTTGCTAAATATACCATTTAGGGGGGGTTAGCCAAATGATAGCAAACCATGGTCATCTGGTATAAAAATATCAAATTAATCTATTTCAGATATGCAAAAACTCAAACAAAATAATGACTTGCTTAAGTAGCAAAACTGAATCTTTATGTTAAAAAAAAAAGTAACAAAACGATTCTTTGGGAATAAAGGAACTATAGACACATAAAAGATGCGCAGTCCCTCCAGTGCCTCCCTAATATAAACAGTGATTTTTTACTGAGCAACCAGTGTGCCAGGGAACTGTCCATGCGTAAGTGTTAACCCCTCCCCTCCCACCACTGCCCCCACCTCCCCCGGGCATCCACTCTCTCCTCAGACAATTAGTCCAAGCTAATCATGATCATTCTGTTCCCCTTACCAGTAACTAGTTTGGGAATATGACTCACTTCTGCCCAATAAGATGCAAAGGGAAGTCTTACTGGGAGGTTTCTGGAAAAAGTGTTCTCTCACTGCAGATAGTCCTGGGAAGAAATGCTCTCCTGCTCCTCAGAGCTTTGTCGTGGCTGGATGTATCTCCTGGAACTGCTGCAACCTGAGGATGAAGCCAAAGAGGAGAGGCCTGCAGCTCTCACGGCTGCTTTCCACTGACCTCAGAGAGCTGTGTGAACAGGGACAAGTTGTCCCGTTTCTTGTGTTCCTGAGATATGGTGGGACGTACACATGTAGAAATGCATAGCTGCATACATTTGTCCAGAAAGCCGGATTTCACTTTAAACGTGGGCGCTTCTCCCAAGCAGGTTCCCAGCAGGTTTACCATGTCTTCTCTGGAGGAGCACAAATTTCCTCTCCAATCCTGAGATATTTATTGCTTCTCCTTTCCTTAAGTCTGTTCAGCTCTCTTTACTAGTTTTTAAAGTGATTGCTTTCCAAATAATAAATTTAGAAATATAAATTACTGGATATTAATCCAAGATACTTTAGTAACTTTTAAAAAAAAAAAAAAAGAAATAAAAACAGCATTATTCAGAAGAAGGGGGTTAAATAGAAGAGTGACAGATAAAAACCACAACTCAAAATCAATGAGGCATTATTATAGACGGTTAAGAAAATAAAATAGGAGGCATTTCAAATAGATTTTGGCATATACTTTTGTGGCTTTTGGATAGGAGTTAAGATTTAGTTAATATGTCAATGGTGAGTTTACATAAGAAAATAATGTAATGTACAATGGCTGTCAAACCGGAGCGGCTTGGTCTGGAGCAGTTCTTGCTCTGGTCTTCATTATCAGGGGTTTTCAGTTTTGAAAACTTTTCTTCCTGAAGTTATACTGTTTTAATTCTCTGCAGAAATGTCTTCTGCTTTTTGCTTTTAAATAAAATCACTAATTATAATCTAATTGTGTTTATTAAAAAAGGCACAGAACTCTTTCTCAGCATCAATCAGGTTTTGGCTTTTCTCGTCTGTTGTCTTTCGTGTCTTTTACCATGTCTTTCCACTTCCACAGGTGAAGTTTTAACAAAAAGGGGGCACAGTGGATCAGAAACTAGGAATCAGAAATGCTTGAGGAGGGTTGCAATTTGTGGTGTGACCCCTGAGGGGTTGGAGGGTAGAGGTTTTTGTCTGTTTCTCTAAATCGTAGTTCTGGCCTAGAAATCCTATGAATTTGTACATTTTCCCCAAATTCTACCATTTGTTTCCTAATGGCCAGAGCTGGTGAGTTTAGAGTTATATTTAGAGTGGATAGTGAAAGAAACCTCTGCCCTGTCCTGGAACTTGTGCAATTTCAGCAAATTTCTTTGAAAGGCCACACTGAAGGGTTTGAGCTTGGAAGCCGGTCTTTGCCTGCCTAGTGACCATCTCTGTCCTGCAGGTGGTGAAAGTGTGCGGCTCAGGCCAGCTGTCAGCTCCCACTCTGTCCTCATACTCTGTGGACCCTCTTCTCCCACCGCACGCTGTGTGGACTCATAGATTCTTATGTTATTCAGTGGGTTATAACTCATTGCTATCATTTGTTTGGGAGGAGGGTGCTCAGATTCTCCAGATTTAGCCAGCCTTTAAGCTGCCCTTTTGACACACTCTATTCTTTTTTAAAAAGTACTTCTTTCTTTTCTAGAATACTGAGATGTTCTGGACTCCTATTTACTTTTCTCTCCGGGTCCCATTTCTCTATGGAACCTTATTCTGTCAGTGGAGAATGGGTCATATAAAAACAAGATCTGGCACTCAGTGTCTGTCATAGTCTGTTTGAGCTGCTGTAACAGAATTCTGTCGACTGAGTGGCTTATAAACACAGACTTTTATTGCTCACAGTCCTGGTGGCTGGAAGTCCCAGATCAAGGCCTGGCAGATCCGGTGTCTGGTGAGGGCCTACTTCCTGGTTCATAGATAGCTGTCTTCTCACTGTGTCCTCGCCTGGTGGAAGGGTGGAGGGACCTCTCCAGGGTCTTATTTATAAGGGCACTTATCCTGTTAATGAAGGCTTCACTCTCATGACCTAATTACCTCCCAAAGACCCCACCTCCTAATACCATGACCTTGGGGTTTAGGTTTCGGTATATGAATTTTGGGGGACACAGATGTTCAGTGTATAGCAGTGTCCTTGTTGCTCTTACAGCTTCATTGCATCCAGTCCCTTTCCACATTCAGAGCCAGTGTGAGTTTTAGTTTTAGATATTAAGTTTGCTAGATAAAACATCTTAATAAGTGAGGCGATATATGTGTACTTTTTTAAACAATTTGGATATTGATGAATAACTTGGATGTATGTTTTCTCTATGCTTGATTTTTTTACTACAAAAATTAATCTTTATTCAATATATGAGTATCCAAAACTGATACTCATGCTTTACTGATCACTATTATTGTGTTACTTGACAACATTTAGAAAGGTATTATATTTTTTAGAAAAAGCAACCTGTATATTTACAGCCTCTGCAATTCTCCTAATGAATTTAAATAAATTTTACATAAGGAAAAAAAGTATAAGGAAGGACAATTAAGTTACAAAAAGGTTAATATAAGAAAGCTAAAGATTTTAGCCTCAATTTTTGGCACTGAACCCAGCTTTAGAGCACAGAATTTATCATCAAATTAAAAAGGAGGTATCAGCAATATAAAGGATACATATAGTGAGCTTCTTACTTAAAAAAACTGGGGTCTATAGATTGAGTTTTTCTGGAGACATTTTAAATGATTTAGCTGCCAGGGATCTAGAAAATCGAATATCCTCAGAAAGTGATTTGAAGACGTTTCCAGAATTTTATCTTTTCTCATGTTTGATTTGCTCTTTTTTTATTTTCACTATGGTCAAAATGCATATAAATATATGATTCCAGTAGTGTCCATGTACTAGGTGGGCTTATATCAGTAGTGGACAAAATCAATAATCTTGGCAAATGTATGGTTTATCACCTTATTTCCATTCCTTTTATGGAAAAGTGGTTTCACTGTTTACCTATGAAATGGTACCTAAACCCAAAACATTTCAAAGAATGTTTTATTTTTAAAATGTTTCTTTTTTATCACTAATAAAACAAGTACATTTGTTTAATTTGACTTACCTTTGATCTTACTAAAACAATATCAACTAGACTATTTCCCAGATATTCGTATTTTCTCTCTGTCTCCCCCTTTCCCCTCACTACTTTAGAACTTCCAGAAAATGCTTTTGCTTCAATTAAATGAATTGTTTCTCACTGGTTAGTGGATTGTTTCACATGATTACCTTTCAGTGTTTGCTTTGATCACGTCTTGGTGCCACAGAACTGTATTTGGACAAGGGCTTTCCCTTTTAAGGAACAGAGCCCTACATTGAACAACAATGTTAAAAACATAAAAGAGTTATTTTTCTTCTTCCTATAATAGATACCTCGAAATGCTTAAATATATGAGAAGATGTGAGCAGAGTAAGAGTGGGACAGTTAGATTTTATATTAGTGCATTGCAGATAATAAGATAAAGGTTTCTACTTTTCTTGAGACTGTCCATATTACACAATTTTATTATACTTTTTTCATTTCTGAGATCTTTGGAAATGAGTTTGGCACACTCCACTTCAATGACCAGGGTTCGCAGGTTTGGATCCTGGGTGGGGACTGACACCACTCATCAGCCATGCTGTGGTGGCAACCCACGTACAAAGTGGAGGAAGATTGGCATAGATATTAGCTCAGGGTGAATCTTCCTTGGCCAAAAAAAAAAAAAAAAAAAATTAGGAAAAGCCCTTTTTCCCTCTGTAAACTCACACCATTCCCAAGTGATTTGTCTTATTCTTTCTCTAAAGTCTCTTTACAAAGGAGACTGCTACAGTGTGAGATCACAGCTCTTTTTTAAACTGTGCTGCCAATTTCTGGACTTCTTGTGTTAAAGAGAAACAAAAGATATACATTGCTAATTGCGTAATCCTCCATATGTTACCAAAATAAACAGCTCTTGGAGACTCAACATGTTCAAAAGCTTGAACTTTTCTCTTGCTTCCCAGATATTCATGTTCATTCTCTCTCTTTCCACTCACACGCTGTCACCCTCCTGTGGTCCCATTGTCCATCAAGGTAGAAACCTGGGAGCCGCCTTGAAGGCTCCCTCACCCGCCACGTCCAGGTTTATTTATCCCCCTCCTCATTTTCTTCAATCCAGTGCCTTCTTTTCATCTTCCTTGCCGTGGCTTTGGTGCTGACCTCCTGTCTTATCCAGGCTGTTTTTTTGCAATAGTTTATCATTTTATCTTTCACCTTACCTCCAGTCTTGCCACAGTTCTTCCCAAAACTTATCCTTTAAAGGAAGTTTTTGGAACAGTCTACTAAGTGATAGCTTGGTGAATCCGTACAAACTACTCTCAGATTCCCAAAGGAATCGCTTTCTTTCATGTATATTTCCTGGTGTATTTATTCGCCCCATCTGGGATATCCCATCCTACTCTATGTGCCAAACTTCTTTCCTCCTTAAAGCCTTAGCTTGGTCACTTTTTTCTTTAAGGTCCTCCTGACCACTTCCTCCTCTTCAGGCAGATAGGTTTCATTCCTTTGTATTTTCAACTATGTGCATATCTGATGGTCGCTATAATGTGATTGGATTGTAATTTTTTATCAAAATGCTTATCGCTCTTTTGAAGGCAGGAATACCTGGTGTCTGGTTTTGTGGTTGACATATTGTTCTGGCTCACTTAGTGTTTAATGACTAAATGAAGATTTAGTGTCTGACAATATTCTTTCTTAGGGATTGGATAATCCTATTTCTGTTACTCATTTAAGGATTTCCTCATCTTTTCATCACTTTTTATTCAAAACTGACCAAAGAGGATACTCTCAAAATTTGGAATTAAAACACTTCAGGAAAAGTTCTGATGAGACCATTGCTTCTTGGGTATTTACAGCCTTTATCAAAACTCTGTTCCTAGGCGTTTAAAACAAATGCGTAGTTGATATGAAAGACAAAATGTACTGGGTGATTAAGGAGATGATTTTACTCAGACTGTTCTAAGTTAGAGATCACTTCTTAATGAGGAGTGCTCAAAGGAAAGGAGAAGGCCTGGGGTTTCATAGAGTCAGGTAAACAAGGTGTCATTAGGGAGTCTTTGGGAACCAAGAGTGAAGATGAAGATAGTCTTATCCAAGTCATTGGAGGCAGAAAGATGGTGATGGGTCTTTTCTTGGAATATTGGAGAGCAAGGTGGTCCTTTGGGGTTAGCCTTTTCTTCAAACACAAAGGATGGGGGATTTCTAACCAGCGCTATTTTCCAGGAGCACAAGGCTCAGGTTCCATGTTGTCAGTGCCACCTTTTGTTCAAATTGAATATAATTCCTCACTGAACAACTCAGAGGCAACATAAACCTTTTGAGTGAGATGAAACAGAGTCTAAGAAATAGTATCTTGAGGACTCCTGCTGGCCTTGGTTCCATCTATTGAGAAGTGATGGCTAAGGTCAGTTGTTTTAGGGTCCTGGAAATCAGACACCTTACAAGAAGGATTCCTAAAGTGAAAAGGAGCAATATAAATTAATATAGATGTTGTATTATAGTAAAGAGTCAGAAGTTGAACCCTGAGGGGGACCAGTCCAGTGGACCCTAGAGCTTGGTGGAAGAGCATTTCTCAGTTATGCAGCACAGCTCATCGAGTGTCTTGAGGCTCTTGAGCTAGGTTGTCGGTAGGTGTGGTTACCTCTTGTACAAAGGCATGCGTGACCATTGTGCCAAACCTTCTCATGGTCTAGACAGCAGCCTGTCCAGACAGAATCCTGCCTATGCATGGTCACATTGTCGTGCTTCAGTGCTCAGGGCTCCTTCAGATCTTGGGGAGAAGGACCAACTTCAAGGTAACTGGAGTCCAGATAGGGATCTGGACAGTCAGGTGCTGGTTCTTGGTGATGCCCAGTCAAGTGGGGAAAATTGGAGAAATTAGTTTGGAGGATTGTAGGCAGATGTTAAAGGAAACCAGAAGTATTTAAAATTTGGTAAGGACTGACAATTTGAGCAAGGTAACAGGACTTGGGCCAATATGCATGCAGGGATTGAAACTGGTTTTCCAAAGGGGAAAAGGAAGTCAAGTAAATCTGATAGAGTTTTTACATCTGTCAGTTCCCTGTAATGTACACAGAGGTGCAAAATAAGTCAGACAGTGAACATGGCTAGAATCTGATATCCTGGAATGGTGTATTATAAACAATGCATAGTTTCCCATAGAAACACACATTTTTTTCTATAATCCCTCCCCCAGTAATCAAAGAAAGATTATTTATGGTCACAAAATAAGGCTGGTCTTATTAGATGTATTTACTTAGGTGCAGCAAGAATGTTAATCTGCCATGTAGGCCTTAACTTTGATTTGTGAGAAGTTTTCATAAGGAATCTTACATTGCACATTTAAAAGCCTCTTGAGGCTAAGAAGCTGAGCCAAAGCTTGCTGTCAGATTTCACCTGCAGTACCTACAAATTTGGGTGAATTCCTTTCTTCTGAGGTCCCTAGCATATCCTACAGTTCTTGGGCCTGCTGCAAAGTGACCGTCCTTACTCATCTGTAAATCTGAGAACCATGTAAGCCAGGTAGCAGACTCATTTTCTCAAGAGGCCTTTGCAAGCACTCGTGCCATAAAGTCAACCTTAGTTCCTTAAAAGTGTCTGGTCATTTCTGACTAAATAAGCATCGTTCTCAAATATGACCTTCCAGGCAGGGCCGTGGTTGCATAATCAATGTGTTCAATTATTTCCTAGTAACAAGAAAGGCAGATTCTTTTTGAACCTATGCAGGTAATTATTTTGCCCTGAAAATAAGAACACTCACTAAGAGTTTCCAAATTCTGGAGGGGGCAGGCAGGGAGAATAAGATATCATTTCTAAATGTTTCCTTTCTGTTCACAAAAGCTTAGTCTACTAAATTGTTGTAAGATCTAAGCAGCATAAGAAGAGCAAGGGCTTCCTTATATCCAGGAAATAGAACATTAAAACATCAACAGTATTCCAGACAAAAGCCACAGTCGTCCCTCAGTAGTTCATTTATGCCTATGTAGTTAACTCTTGTTCTGCTCGATCTTGGGATAGAAATCTCAGGAACCCTCCTGCTGCTTGACTAGAGGTCTGGAAATCCTGAGTCAATCACCTGTTGGGGTCTCAACAGTGTTTAAATGATGCCATCAGAAGATTGTGCCCAAGTATTTGACATAGTCCCTTTCCATGGGTCTCTAAAAGGGTCTTGCTTTGTTGAAGACAAATCAACTCTGGCCTATAGGTGATCGCAAGTGCTGATCAAGAAGCATCAGAGCAAAACAAGGATCTGTAATGAAGAAAAATTTTAAATGACTGTGGTTAACTTACTAATTGTAGTTTTCAAAAGTAAAATGTCTGATGAGAGTTCAATACAAAAATAATGCAACTGACAAGGAAAGGTGGTTGTAGTATGCAAGATAAAGTCAATCCAAAAAGAAATTTTTGTGTGTGTGAGGAAGATTGGCACTGAGCTAACGTCTGTTGCCTATCTTCCTCTTTTTTTTCCCTCCCCAAAGCCACAGCACACAGTTGTATATCCTAGTTGTACATCATTCTGGTCCTATGTGAGATGCTTCCTCCGCATGGCTTGATGAGCAGTGTGTAGGTCCACACCCAGGATCCAAACCAGCGAAACCCTGGGCCACCAAAGTGGAGCACACGAACTCAACCGCTCGGTCATGGGATTCTTTAGACAGAACATCTATTAAGGTGACGATTAACCCTATTTTCAAAGAAAAGTGGACATTACATCTAATTATAAAAATGGCAGAATGAGAACCGGCCCTGATGGTCCTGTGGTAGAAGTTCAGCACACTCTACTTTGGCGGGCCAGGTTCGGTTCCTGGGTGTGGACCACACCACTAGCCTGTCCGTAGCCATGCTGTGGTGGCGGCTCACATAGAAGAACTAGAAGCACTTACAACTAGAATATACAACTATGTACTGGGGCTTTGGGGAGAAAAAAAGAGAGAGGAAGTTTGGCAACAGATGTTAGCTCAGGGTGAATCTTTCCCAGCAAAAAACAAAACAAAACAAAACAGCAATCCCATCTGAGGAAAAAAAGTGGCAGAATGTAATCTTTGCAGAAAAAAAATCTTCAGATATAACAATGTAATCTCAAGATGTAATGTACCATGGATATGCTAATCATGTAGTTAGAATAGACGAAGAATAGATGAAGAATATCAAGGAAAGAGATTCAGTTCGTCTAGAGTAGAACCTAAACTTATGTATATTAGTAACATTCTATTCACAGAGATTTGACCTAAGGAAAGCTAAGCATCATTTCCCGTTTGACAGCTCTTCCTGTACAACTCAACAGTAGTAACATATCACACAGACCTGATTATTTCTAGTACCTCTCTTTTTTTTGAGGAAGATTAGCTCTGAGCTAACTACTGCCAATCCTCCTCTTTTTGCTGAGGAAGACTGGCCCTGAGCTAACATCCATGCCCATCTTCCTCTGCTTTGTACATGGGACGCCTACCACAGCATGGCTTTTGCCAAGTGGTGCCATGTCTGCACCTGGGATCCGAACCAGCAAATCCTGGGCCGCTCAGAAGGGGAGCGTGCACACTTAACTGCTGTGCCACTGGACTGGCCCCAATAAAATGTTTTTCAAATAAACGTGGAGATTTTAAAGCATCTCACTAGGGCCTGCATGGTGGTGTAGTGGTTCGGTTTTTGGGCTCTGCTTTGGTGGCCCAGGTTCACAGATTTGGATCCCGGGTGTGAACCTACACACCGCTCATCAAGCCATGCTGTGATGGTATCCCACATACAAAAAAATATGGGAGGAAGATTGGCACAGATGTTAGCTCAGGGCCAATTTTCCTCACACACACACACACACACACACACACATAAAGCGTCTTGTCAGCTTTTTCATAAATGATTAGATTTCTTAAATACTCAAAGATGTAATAAGGACAACATAAACCATAGAAAGTTATTCTGGTAAAACACAGAATCTTTGTTATCTAAGCCAGTTACACAAAAATAAATAAATAAAAGAGTAACCCTTTACCTTTTAGATGAAGGCTGTGAACAGTAAACCAAGGAAACAAGCCCATCATATGGAGCAGACTTTGATAAGATTTTTGCATATTTCGTAGATTTTCAAATTCAGATGTTATAAATCAAGACAAGTAAAGTTCATTACACATTTTGTCTTTTCCTGGGCCCCTTTCATGTTCTGGAACAAACCAACACTTGACTTTAAGACTGATCTCGAGCTCCACAAGGTCAGATCTAATTTTGTAGCATTAGGAAGATGTTGTTAACATGCAATTCTTTATGGTTGCTATCTCCAAATGAATCTATATGGATAGTTAAAACCCATAAAGAAAGCTGTCTGGGGTCCTCAATAAGCTGGAAGTGTGCAGGGGGTTCCAAAACCAAAAACCTACCCCTTCAGAATAGAACCATTGTTGTTATTGAAAAAATGTAAGTATTTATACAGTTGTATTTCTGTGAAAGTATTTCTCTTTAGTTATAAACCCCATATTAATCTTAACTTTTAACTAGGGTAACTAACTTCTGATTCATAGAGAAAACTAGGGGGTGGATAAATGTGCGGTGTCACATACCAGCATTTATACATGTGTCATTGTCCCTGTAGCATGCAACAATAAAAAGCAAAAGCATATAAACTTAAAATTACGCCCAGTAATCAGAATTTCTGTATTCTGTCTAACTTAGCAATGATCTAGGTATCAAGTGAATATCCATTAATTAACTCAATTTAGCATTAGGTCAAAGTTTTAAATTCTTAAAATATTTTGGAAATTATCTTCAAGATCTCATAATATAAAACACAATTGCCATTAAAATTTGTCAGAATAATGATTCACTATGGTTAAACACAAATTTACATTTTTCATAATCTTAAACATTAAGTGGAAGTAATGCTCACTTATTCAATCAGTAAACTTGTATAAGTTTAGAAAGGTCATGTGCAAGAAGAGTAAAAATATATACTTTTATTATACTTAAAGCTGATAGAGAAGAGACAGCTTTTTTTAATAAACCAAAAATCTTCAGCTAGTCTCATTTGCCAAAGATTTACCTAAATATGTGAATTGAATTTTTTAAAACAGTTGAGTTTCTATAAGAATACTTTTTTTTTAGCACTGTTAAAATATTATTGGGCATTCAATTTTCTTAATTTCTGAGAATTTTAGAAATATTCACTTTCAAAGTACTTATTTCTAAGCCAATGACAGTAGAGCTTCTTTAAGAGATTTTATAATGTCATTTGGTAACACCATCTCATGATGCTTAGCTCAGGATGGGCGGTAACGGCCTTTTTGAATTACAGGCAGATAAACATACAACCAGATAACACTGAGCTTATAATTTCAATTTTGAAATTTCACTCATGGCTCAAGCATAATGACAAAATATTAAATTCAGTCCAGGTATCTACTTCTTGATGGCATGAAATTCTTAATAATTTCGAGCTCAAAGTAGAAAAATAATGAGAAAAAGCTGATAAGCCAGATTCTGTCGTCTTTCACCCAATAAAGGTAGGATCTCTATAAACCATCAACCCATTTACCAAGATCACCCAGTGGTCAGACCATGAAACCAAAAGAAACTGGCTCCAGAAATCAAGCGAATACACAAAAGGAATCAAAATCAGATTCTTACCCTGGTATCAATGGACAAGAGTGGAACACAGATCAGGAGCTGGACTCTACTGGGCCCCTGGATCACCACTCAGGGATGGTGCTGAAAGGGCTCCTAGAGCCCTGGTTACCTGGTGAAGAAACAGGGCCAATTCCATCTGAGTCAGGGCGTTAAAACTGTGAAAACCAAAATGCACAAGATGATTAAGATCATTCTGTTCAGTCTGTTGTAATAGGGAGGATGTTCATGAATGAGGAATGTCTCCAAGAAGAGGAAGGTACCTGGGGTTTTACAGAGGCAGGTAAACAAGGGAACCATTAGCAAGTCTTGTGGGAATCATGACGAGGATGGAGATGGTCTTCTGTGAGTCACTGAGAAGAGTGGTAGTGGGTCTTACCTTGGAACATGAGAGAGCAGCACGGTCCCTTTGATTATGCTTTTCTCAAATGTAAAAGGGTGGGGAGATTTCTTAGCCAGTGCTCTATGTTCTGGAGCACAGGGCTCAGCTAGAGTTCAACTTTGTCATGAAGAATCAACTTTTAGTAGAATGTGAATTCATCTTATAGGACAGGTAAATCCAGGTCTTGCTTGTAAAGGACTGTTTAATTTTCAACACTGAATGTGGCTGATTCTAATAAAGGTTAGCTAGTCTTTTTTGTCTTGTCCAACAGTGGTAAGCAAGGTTTACTGATTCTCCTTACATTTGTATACTGTGAATATCACCTAACCCATAGATTTTGTGGGGCAAGGGATGTTGGAGGAGTAAAGTTACCATGATTAAAGGGAATAAAGTCACCAAACTTTCTCCCCATTTTTATTACCATCAGTGAAGTGTGACCCATAGCAAAGGTTACATAGATAAATGACTAAGTTAAGAAATGGCTTGTATTCTTGTGAAATTGCATACCGTGAAGGTTACAAAAGTACTAGCATTAATATTTACTTTCAACAGAAATATTAATGGTGTAGCACTCTGGGAGTAATTCATTCTCTCATTTCTTAGATGAGACACAGGAGATAAGGAAAGGCCAAGTGGCCTGTCAAACATGAACTCACTAACAAATGAGCTGCAAAGAGATTTCCTGAGTTACAGGCTTGTTCTGGGTCTACCAGCAGCTGAGTGTATTTCTTGTACTTCATATATTCTTTTTATATAACCGATTGTTATGAGATAATTTGTGGATCAAAAATAGTGACAGCATCCTCAGAGGATGAAGAGCACGCTGACATTTGTACATAGAAATATATTCAACTCAACAGAACATGCTAAATGCTAACTACACTTGAAGTGCTATAAGGAATAAAGTTATTAGTCTACGGTCATGTTAGTGGTAACAACTTGAGTTGTTTTGAATTAGTTGTCATATGCCTTGCCAATTAAAAAAATATGTACCTGAATAATGTTTTTAAAATTTTATGGTAAAAATTTTCAAACAGAAAAAAGTGAAAAAAATTGTACACTGAACACCCATATACTCGTATCTTATTAAAGATACATTTTTTAGAAGACTTCGATCATGACTTTCTTACTAATATAAAATGAGTATTATTTAACTCATTAATTAGTGAAGGAAACAGAAGGAGAACCCAAGGAGTATATCCACTGCCAGACCATTGGGAAGGCTGGAATGCCTTTGCTTTGTAGCACAGAACTGGCTTCTTTGACACTAGGAGGAAAGTCAGCTGAATGTCCACTAGGCAGATGGAGCGTGTCTATGGACAAGAGTTACTTATATTATCGTCTTCTACAATTGACAGAGTTGTAAATAGCTCAAAGAGGGTGAAAAGCACAACGCCCATAAGATCAGGGTAGATAACCCTGAAGGGGTGAGTCGTTAAACAATTCATAGTTTCCTGTTAAAGTCACCCAGTAATCTTTTGTTCCATTTAAAAGTATGTTTCTCAGTGTTTCCCTACAATGTCCCTCCCTTATGATCAAAATAATCTCAAAGAAAGATTATTCTTGGTTACAAAATAAAGCTATCTTACTAGTTATTACCTGAGTATTTATATAGGGGCAGCAAGAGTGTTTGTAGGCTTCTGAAGGATGCTTTGTAAAATCTAAAGCCATGTGGTATTGAATAGTTACAAAATTAGCTTCTGTCTGAATGTCTTCATGAGTGATTTCAGGTTGGACTTTTGGAACACTCCATTACTTGCTATCTTAAGGCTAAGAAACCAAGCCCAACAGCTGTCCTCCAAATTTCACCTGCAGTACGCATAACTTTGGGTGGATTTTTCTTCTTGAGGTCCTCAAAATATCCTAAGTGTCTTAGTCTTTCAGGAAGTGACCTTCCACAGCATCTGTGAGGCTGGGACTCTAAACCAGGTACCAGGCCAGATTTCTGAGAGACTTTGTAGGCGTTAGCAAAGAAGCTGGTTGTACTTGATTAAATGAACATCATTCTCAAATAAGACATTCTAAGCAAGGCCTGGTTGCATGACTGATTTTTCCGATTTTATCTTGGTAAGACAGAGAACACATTCTAAAACTATAGAAATAACTATATTGCCATGAAAAGTAAATGCACTTAGTGAAAGTTTCTGAATTTTGAGGCAATCATTGAGAATCAGATATCATTTTAAAATGTTTTATTTCAATTTACAAAAGCAGTATTTACTATATTCTTCTGAATTACAGATAACTTAAGGAGAAAGGGCTTATGTATACATTCATAAAATAGAACATTAAACCATATCGACCATATTCCAAGTTCACAAGCACTCCCAATAGCCCTCATTCATTCATTTAGTCGTGTGTAGTTAGTTCTTGTTCTGCAGGAGCTTGAGGTAGCAGTCTCAAAGCTGTCTGCTTGTCAACCACACAGAGGGCTGGGCATCCTGACTCGCCCTGAGGCTCCGGTCTGAAAGTTGTCTACATGATGCCATTAGAAGCCTGTACTTAATAATTTATTCTTTGAAGCCTCAGTAGTTTGGATTACTCGGTACCTTCCTTTTCCATGGGTTCTGAGAAGTGCTGTGTTGAGGTCACAAACACCTGTAGCTGATTGCAAAGCCACTCAGCAAGCTTCAGAGGAAAACATAAGTATCTGTGGTTGATTAATTACTCATAATTTTCAAATGTGAAAGGGCTGATGTGAGTTCATGACAAGAGTAATGCAACTGACAAAGAGATCTGGTTGTTTTTGTGGCAAGCAAAACAAAATAATAAAATGATTACCAAAAAAAAAAATGCAAAATTTCTTTAAGGTTGACAATTAAACCTATTTTCAAATAAGTCAGTAAACATTACTTCTTATTTATAAAAATAAAAAGATTTATTTATAAAAGATCAACATAATTTTTGTAGACAAATCTTGAGATATAGCATAATATTCCTGAGACACAGTAAATAAACTAAGAACATGTCAGAATGTCTATAAAATGATTCGTAAGACTGGATTAGGTCCTGGACATCTATATTTTAATAAAAATCCATAGATAAGTGTGATGAGCATCCCCAGTTGAAAGCCATTGACCTAGCAGATACTGGATTTAAATGATAGAAGCAAGATCCTTACCAAGTTACCATTTTAAATAATAACTGAAATTATAACACTGTATTGTTGTCTAATAGCAGCACAGTACGACTGGAACACACTAAGCAGAAGAACTCTCAAGAGAATGTTAGAGAAGCGTTTTGACCAGTGTTCTCCCTGAAAGCAAAAACATGTTATGGACAACACAGGCAATAACCAACCTCAAGGATTTTCCATAAAGCGTATGATTTCTGAAATATTTATAACATTTTACCTATTAGATTTGCAACGAGACAGGCTGAGTGGCCCTTCTGATTTCACAGTTCTTCCTGCGGAACTTTACAGTAGTGACATATCTAACCTAATTATCCTAGCACCTTTCTTTTATAAGTGAAAAATAAAAGTATCATTGTGATTTCCAGGGGTCCTTTAGGAAATCTCAAAGATAGTTTTAGATGTAAACAATATCCTTAAAGTTTTATTTTTTTTATATTTAAGATCCAGTTTGGAGAAGGCAAAAATCAAAAAAGTTATCAGGGGAGATTTGTACCGTTCATTAAGACAGGATCACATGCACTGAGCAACAGTGCCAGGTAACTTATTTAATCAAGGTGACGATGAAACATTTAAACATAAGCATACACTGTAACCTAAGTGAGCGACCTCTTTTTCCTTAAACAATCGAGGCATGGTGTAGGCAACATAAAGAGAGACACTTGTTCTGTTTTACACAGTCTTTGCTGTCTAAGCAGATCATACACAAAGTTAAGGCTAACCTTACATATTGTAGGCAAAGGCATTATCGGTAAACCATAAAAACAAGCCCATCAGTGTTGAGCACACCTTGGCTAAAATTTTAACACCTTTCGTGGCTTTCTTTAAACTCAAGTATTAAAAACTAAAGTAAATTAAGTCAACTTTCCAAGTTTCGCTCTTAGTATGCCTTTTCTTATGCTGGGACAGACTAACACTTTCCTTAAGGATGGAGCCCGGAGCGGCCATGTGGTCACAACAAATTTAATAGTAACACTCAGATGTTATTTCGGTTAACATGAAATGTGTTCTTCATTGCTGTCTTCAAGTGCATCAATAAATATTTTTAGTTTTTCAGTTTCCTTGATGGTAAATATTGATAGCCGTAATCCACTTAAACAAAAGCTCCTTGGGTTCTTCAATAAGTTCCAATAGTGTGAAGCAGTCTAGAGACCGTAAAAGTGAAAATCACTGCTTTAAGACAAAATTACTCTTTTTTTTGATAGACAAAGGCATATGCACAGTTGTATTCCTTTGTCATTATTTCTCTTAAGTGTAGTCTAAACCATTCATATTAATTATATATTTTAGCCAAAGTTACTAAATTCTATTTCACAGAAAACTGGGGAGGATAATTGAGAGATGTCCTTCACAGGCAGGCATTTTAGCAGACCAGAAAGGCTTAACATTACATCTTTCTACCCCTGTGTCTCTTTTACTCCCTTTTAAAGTTGCAAAAATAAACCACATTCATTGACATGATCCAAAGGCATAGCTTCTCTATAACATATAAAAATAAGCAAAAATACATAAAATTAGAATTATACTTAGTATGGTAATCAGTGTTTCAGTATTCTATCTTATAAATTAGAATTACCCCAAAATTTTTAATTAACTAAATTTAATATAGGACCAAAGTTTATATTACTTAATGTTAAAAGAGAATCTGAAGCATATTAAAATTTTGAAAAGTTTATTTGATCAAAAATTGACTTGAATCTGGCAGCACCAAACCAGAAATGGTTAGCATCATCCTACTGACAGGAGCTGGGGAAAGACTTGTATAGAGATGTGGAGGCAAAGCAAGGGAATTATTTGAGTGGCTATAGCTTGAGCAGTTGCCTTATTTGGGAAAGCCTCGTTGGCTGTTTGTGGTTGATTGTCCTTAGGTTTTGATTTCTTGACCTTGAGGTATTTACAGGCTCAAGATTTGGTCTGCTATGTAGGCTGCTAAGGGTTTAGAGTCACCTCAGTCTGGTGGCCTCCTTGTTTAATTGGTTTAACACTAAAGATCCTAGAAACTGTCTTCACACTGGTGTACTGTAAAACACAATTAGTATCAATACAAAAAGTTTGTTAGAGAAATGATTCTGTTTGATTTGTCACAATTTACATTTTTTATAATCTTAAACATTATATAGGAGTAATCTTATTTTATTGGATCAGCAAACTTATTTAAGTTTAGGAAAAATAAACCCAAGTAGAATAAAATGTATGTTTGTATTATACTTAGCATGTATAATTAAGATACGACATAGTTGTTTTCATTAAACCAAAATTATTAAAGTAGTCTTAATTTCCAAACATATTAACTATTTGAATTTAAATTCTTAAAACCTTTCTGAATTGGTTATAATTTCAGCCACTGGACAAGAATAAATGCAGAAATACCAAAATCAATCTAGATTTCAAAGAGCTGTTCTCCTTCCTGGTGGGTGTGAAAATCTTAATTGATTTTTGCTCAAAATGGTCAAATAAGCAAGCAAGAAAAAAAAGACTAATCAACCAGGTCCTCTGTTGTCTCTTACCCAAAGGAGAATTGATCTCTATTATCCCTTAGTTAATTTATATAGAACAGCAAGTGATCAGATCACAAAACCAAATTCCCAAGCGCTTCTTCCACTAATGGAGAATAATTTATCCATTAATGAAACAAAACAAAACGTAAACTAATAGGGAGGAATATTAAAATTAGAGAAACAAAGAGTCAGCAAAGTTCTGTTGCCACTTGGCATTCATCTCCGGGAGCCAGTAGAAGATGTGACCTGTGGAGTATATTCCTCAGGTGATGATTACCTACCTCTGTCAGATGAACCTATTGGCATCTCAATGGAAGACTTCCAAAAGTGTTAAAAGATGCCTTTTTTATAACTTTTACTAATAGAAAATGAATATGCCTTAAAGATTTTATTTAACTCATTAATTAATGATAAGACCAGAATGCTGCTTTGGCCTGTTCAAAGGAGAATCCACAGAGCAGACCCATTGATGGACCGTTGGGAGTGCCGAAATGGCTTTGCTAATACATACAAAGCTGGTTTTTTCCCCAGTGGGAGAAAGAAGTCAATTGAACCTCCACTGGACAGATTTTGCATTTCTATAGACAAGAATTATTTGCATTACTGTCAATTTTCTATAACTAAGAGAGTTGTAAAATAGCTCAAGGACAATGCAAAACATAAACCCCATAGAAGCAGATGACTCTGAAGGGTATGTGTGCTGAACAATGCATAGGTTTCCCTTGAAGGCACCCAGTAATCTTTTGTTCTATTTAAAACTATTTCACAATTTTGCCCTCTAGCCTTGATTCTACGAGTAACTCTTTCTTATATTTGCTTTATCATATATCTATCCATTTCTCCATCCATCAACCTTCTTATTTTGTTATTCATTACTAAATTAGTTGCAGATATCAATGCATGTCCTATTTTAAGGAGCTGTCCTGATTAATCAAGAGAATTATATTAGATATATTTTCCAATTCCCAATTTATAAGATCAGATAAGTAGATATGCTTACTCTTAATAATAAGATTGCTCTTGGGGCTGGCCTGGTGGTGCAGTGGTTAAGTTGGCACGTTCTGCTTCGGTGGCCTAGGGTTCACTGGTTCAGATCCTGGGTGCGGACATGGCACCCCTTGGCAAGCCATGCTGTGGTAGGCGTCCCACATATAAAGTGGAGGAAGATGGGCACGGATGTTAGCTCAGGGCTAATCTTTCTCAAAATAATAATAATAAGATTGCTCTTTTCATCGCTGTATTTCAGGCTAGGATCCTTTGTCACACCAGCCTGAACATGGCCTATCTATCTTGGCACTCATTAACACCATACTCTAGGGGAAGCTTGTCTCTCTTAGTTTCCATAGCTGGACCGTGTAAATGAACCTTTAGTCTTCTAGATTTGTCATCTGACATCTGCATGTCAGAGGGATATGGAAGTGTGATAGTCTTTTTTTTTTTGGATTGTTTTCTTGCTTTCGGTATACTTTTCCTTTTTATTTAGACTTGCATTTTGGGTTTTGAGTTTCCTTATAAAAACAGTTCCTCTTCCTCAGCCTGCGATGAGAGTTACTATCAAGCCTCTGGTTGACTTAACTGGCCAAGCCTTCCTTCACTCAGATCTGAGAGGGATCCTGTCCATGGCTCTCTTTTCTTCAGTGATATGAACAGATAAGATATTGATAGAATAGGTTAATAGATTATATGAAAAAAATATATATATATATGAAGTATATGTGTGTGTATACTTGTTTCCCGTTTTGCATTTATCCAATTATAATAAATGTTTAACAAATATTGTGTTGATTGCTTATTGTCTGCCAGGGACTGTTCTGGGTATTGTGGGAAAAGTAGAAAAGCAAACAGAAGTTCCTGCCCTCATGGAGTCTATATTCAATTTGTAAATCAGGGACAGAGATAGACAATAAATAAGAAAAGTAAATAAAGTAGACGGTGTGGTAAATGCTAAGAAAAAACCTAAGAGAAGGGACTAGTGATAGGCTGTGTTGGGGTAGGGCTGTAGTGTTAGCTGTGTGGCCTGGAGACAGCCGCCCTGAAGGCGACTCTTGAGTAAAGACCTAAAGGAGGTAAGAGAGTGAGCCTGTGGAATTCTGAGGAAGGAACATTCTGGGGAGAAGAAGCGGCAAATGCAGAGACCCTGGGCTGAGAGTATGCTTGCCGTGTTCAAGGAAAAGTGTGGCTGAAGCAGTGTGGGTGAAAGGGAGACCAGTAGGAGGGGAGGTCAGGAAAGGAAAGGGGCATCTTGTACAAGGCCTTTCACTCAGAGTGAGATGTGGAGCTGTTAGAGCCTTGGAGAGTAGGAGTGACATAGTCTAACTTGTGTTTTAATGGTTTGGCTCTGGCTCTGTGTTGAGCGTTGATTGAAGTCTCGAGGATTTTAGCAGGGAAACCATTGAAGGGGCTTTGACAGAAATCCATGTGAGATGGTGGGATGCTGGGAGTGAAGTTGATGAGAGCGGTCAGGTTCTAGGTACATCTGGAAGGTTGAGTTGATAGGGGTGTTGATGGATTAGACATGGGGTATGAGAAAAAAGTAGAGTCCAAAATGATGAAAATGCTTTTGACCTGAGCAAGAATGGAATTGCCATTCACAAGGGAAGCTGTGGAAGGAGTAGGTTTTGGAGAGAAGATCAATAGTTTAATTGTTTTCTTTCATTTTGATAAAATATATATAACATAAAATTTGCCATTTTGACTATTTTTTAGGGTATAATTCAGTGGCAGCACCCAGTGTTATATATCCCTCGCCATTATCTATTTCCACTTCCAACTAAAACTCTGTACCCGTTAGGCAGTAACTCCCCATTCCCCAACCCACCCTAACACCTGGTAACCTCTAATCTACTTTCTTTTTCTATGAATTTACCTGTTCTAGGTATTTCATATAAGTGGAACCATGCAATATTTGTCCTTTCACATCTGGCTTATTTTACTTAGCATAATGTTTTCAAGTGTCATCCATGTTGTAGTATGTGACAACTTCAATACTTTTTATGGCTGAATAAGAATATTCCATTGTATGTGTAGACCAAGTTTTTTCTATCCATTTACCTATTGATGGATGCTCAGGTTGTTTCCGCTTTTTGGCTATTGTGAATAATGATGTTATGAAAATTCTCGTACAAGTATCTTAGCCCCTGTTTTCAATTCTTTTTGGTATATAACTAGGAATAAATTTACTGATTATATGGTAATTCTGTGTTTAACTTTTTGAGGAACCACCAAACTGTTTTCCACAATGGCTGCACCATTCTGTATTCCAGCCAGCAGTGTATGAGCCTTCCAACTTCTCCATATCCTCATCAACATTTATTATTTTTCATGTTTTTGATTATAGCTAACCTACTACATATGAAGTGGTATCTCACTGAGGCTTTGTTTTGAATTTCTCTAATGTCTAGTTATATAGAGCTTTTCATGTGCTTATTAGCCATTTGCTTATCTTCTTTGGAGAAATGTCTATTCAAGTTATTTGCCCACTTTTAAAGTGGGTTGTTTCTTCTTTTTTTGTTGAGCCGTAGGAGTTCTTTATATATTTTGGGTATAAAACCCTTATCAGATGTATGATGGCAAATATTTTCTCCCATTCTATGAGCTACCTTTTCACTCTCTTGATAGTGTTCTTTGATGCATAAAAGTTTTTGCTTTTGATGAAGTCCAATTTATTTGTTTTTTATTTCTTGCCTGTACTTTTGGTGCCATATTTAAGGAACCATTAGCAAATCCAGTGTCATGAAGATTTTCCCCTGTGTTTTCTTCTAAGAGTTTTATAGCTTTAGCTGTTAAATTTAGGTCTTTGATGCATTTTTAGTTAATTTTTGCATATGCTATAATGTAAAGATACAACTTCATTCTTTTTGGTGTGGATATCTAGTCCTCCCAGCACGAATGGTCTTGGCGCCTTGTAAAAATTAGATCGACCAGAGATGACAGGGTTTATTTCTGGGCTTTCAGCTCTCTATTTAGATTTATCCTTATGCCAGGGCCATGCCGTTTTGATTATAGTAGTTTTGTAGTAAGTTTTAAGATCAGGAAGTGGGAGACCTCCAACTTTATGGTTCTGTTTCAAGAGTGTTTTGGCTATTAGGGTTCCCTTGGAATTCCATGTGAATTTTAAGATAGGTTTTTCTGTTTCTGCAGAAAGCGCATGGGACTTGATAGGGAGTGCCTTGAGTCTGCTTTGAACAGTGCTGTCGCCTTCACACCATCAAGCCCTGCGGTGGGGGGGGCACTGCGTGCCTTCCCGTTTCTTTAGGTCTTCTTTAATTTCTTTCACCAATGTTTTCAAAATTTTCAGTGTACAAGTCTTGTGTCTCCTTTGTTAATTTTATTCCTAAGTATTGTATTGTTTTTGATACTATTGTAAATGAAATTTTCTTAATTTCCTTTTCTGATTGTTCATTGTTAATGTATAGAAATACAACTGATTTTTATGCACTGATTTTGTATCCCGCAACTTTGCTGAATTCGTTTATTAGTTCTGACAGTTTTTCTGGATTCCTTTGGGCGTCCTGCTCATGAGCTCAACTCATTTGTGAATAGAGATAGTTTTACTTCTTCCCTTCCAATTTGGATGTCTTTTGTTTCTTTTCTTGCCTAATTGCCTGACTAGAACAGTATTTTAGCTTTGGACATGTCAAATTTGAGATCCTTTTAGACTTCCAAATGGAGATATCAAGTAAGCAGTCGAATATTTGAGTCTGGATGTCAGGAAGTAGGTTTACGCTAGAGATACGAAATTGGGAATTGTCAGCATGTGGCTGGTATGTAAACCACAAGGCCATGTGAGAGACCACCTCGAAAGTGCATATAGGTAAAGAAGAGAAATTGTCTGAGGGTGACGTCATGGAAAAGAACCCAGCATTGTAGAAGTCAAGAGAATTTCCTTTTCCCGTTCCCCTTCATCCCTTGGTCCTAGACTACGGGTACTTCCCGTAGATGAAACCCTACCGGCTTCTTTTGGATGGTTCCACCGAAGAAAGTGGATGCCATGGAATGGGCTTCTGTTGGATTTTACTGGGGGCTGGCCACGTCACTGGGCCTGTCATTCAAGGATGACACTGAAGAGGAGGATTAGGTTTCAGCCAGAATCTTACCCGATGCTTAGAGACTCCTACATAAAGGCCTTGTCTCCAGATCCAACCCAGGTTGCTGTGCTGCAATTGTTCCACTTGTGTCCAAAACAGATGACAGCTAATAAAGAATGTTCCTGAAGGATAAAAGTCAGGGCAGAGGTCATCTGTTAGTGGCTCCCCTGCCACTCTCTGAGTTCTTCAGTTTTTTTTTTTTTTGAGGAAGATTAGCCCTGAGCTAACATCTGCTGTGAATCTTCCTCTTCTTGCTGAGGAAGACTGGCCCTGAGCTAACATTCGTGCCCATCTTCTTCTACTTTATATGTGGGATGTCTACCACAGCATAGCTTGCCAAGCAGTGCCATGTCCTCACCTTGGATCCAAACGGGTGAACCCCAGGCTGCCAGAGCGGAACATGTGCACTTAACTGCTGTGCCACTGGGCCGGCCCCTTTGTTTTGTTTTTTGGGGGGTGTTTAATATGCTTTTTGGTGAGGAATATTGGCCCTGAGCTAACATCTGTTGCCAATTTTCGTCTTTTTTTTTTTTCTCCCCAAAGCCCCAGTACTCAGCTGTATATCCTAGTTGTAGGTCATGCCAGTTCTTCTATGTGGAACACCACCACAGCATGGCTTGATGAGCGGTGTGTAGGTCTGCGCCCAGCTTCCAAACTGTTGAAGCCCAGGCCACCAAAACAGAGGACGCAAACTTAAGCACTCAGCCACGGGGCCAGCCTCCTGAGTTCTTCTTTTGAACATCTTTTTGGTTTATATTATCTCTTCATTCTCCTTCCTCTGCTTTCCCCAAGTACACCCATACGGTACACAAGTCCCTTCAGCTCCATCCTGTGTGTCCACCTGGGGTCCTTGGGATGCCTTTTTTTCCTCCTTCTCATTTGTCCACGAGGACCATTCAAGACACGAGTAAGTGTGGCGTGCTTAGTTCATGGTTATACTAAGCAATTGGTTGCATTTGAAGCATATCGTAAGACTTGCAAAAGTATGTGAATAATGTGCATTTGCTTTTGTTTTTGAAAAAATTATAAATACACTCCCATAGAGACAACATTTGGCTGAATATATAACAAATTATTAAGCAATAGTTATTTTTGGCTGGTGGAATTACAGGGGAGTTTATATTTCTAATTATGTATGTCCAAAGCATTTAAGTTTTTTTGCCATCAGTGTGCATTTGTTATATAAGTAAAAAAATTTTAAAACTTTTATTTAAAAAACTTTACAATTCCAGTTAAAAGGAGATGCCAACACATACATAAGCAGTCCCATTATCTGTGCTTCCCTGTGCAAGGGATTAAAGAATTTGCTTGACCCGTACAACAGAGGCACAAGCGTTATCACGTACATATGTCTGAGACAAGAACATAGTTGCCTAGAAGCCTTGGGAAAAATGGTTCTTAAGCCTTCAAAAAGATGCCTTTCTTACCCTTTCCTTCCTCGGAAGTCCATAAACAGGTTGGCACGTTTGGAGTTCCGCCAGCTTAACTAGTGGAACAGACTTCTGGAGGGAAACACTGTTTTGCTCTTCTGCTTCATGTCCTGTATTATTTTGGACTCGTTTAGGGATAGTATCTGAGTTTCTATCTCCTGGGCTGTTTTTTTTCCAGAAATACAAAGTTTTTTTTCTTTGATATATGCTTACGTGTTTACTTTTAAGTGATGTAACTTTTCAAAAAAAGTATTAAAGTTTATTTCTGTGGGAAAAAAATATTTTTTATATTTTTGACTGTTTTTTGTTCCTTCTCTTTTGAAATCTCTAGCCAACAAGAACATTAGTCATGACAAGCATGCCATCTGAGTAAGTACTCCTTGTTTTGATAACTTTCTGCTCAATATAAAATTTTAGGCTTTTCTTTCGTGTACTGTGATGCTGTGCTTTTGGGCAGCTCATAGATTTGTACTGTATCGCTGTTACTCTATATAATTAATATTGGAGTTAGAAGATCATTGGAAATAAAAAAAGATGGTTAAAAGACTGAACAGGTTAGCCCTGCAGGCTTTCTGTGTTGTGTAGACAGCATTAAGAGGGCTTAGGGATTTTCTGGTCCTCTTGCTTGCTTCATACCTGATGGCTCCGTGTGTCCACCACCCCCACTGGCTGAATGTTCACTAAGCGGAGCATCGCTGGCTGAAACATTCCCCTCAAAGGTCTCAAAGAAACACGGGTGGAAAGCTGTCTACAACTGTATTAAACCAAGCGTCTACACATTTGGTGGAAGAGTTAATAGCTTGCTGGCATGCTCTTATCATCTTCCTTAAACATTTAACACAATAAAGTACATCCAACAAAAACACAGCACTATATTTTTTGTAACAGATTTTTGAATTCCTGTTTAGAGGGGAAAACCGTATTTTTTCTATCAATCATAGGTTTTAAGGATTTAAGACGTTCATCAAACCATTGGGATATTTCAGTGAAAAATAGGCCCCTAAAAGAGTGCACGTTTAGAACACTTTCTGTAGCAGGATCCTTTTCCTACCCATGGCATGAAGTTAAAAGGACTGATAATTCAAACACCATCATTAACTAGTGAAAAAAAGCACACTCACGATTTGCGTTAATGTCCTATGAAATATATTGGACATTCGAAATACTCTTAATACAGAAATGAATAATCGATAGGCATATAACATTTTTAAAAGTCTATATTTTTGCTCCAAATAAAAAAACATGAATAACTATTATTTTCTCACTCAAAGATTTGAAAATCAAACTTTTCATTTAGGCCACATTCTCTTTTTATTCTTTTTCCGCACATATACTTCTTGTCTGAAGTTACTAAGACCTAGACTTTCTGATGCTGTGTTGATTAGCCATGTCCTGAAAAGACACTTGTTGTTTATTAGCAAATCCAACAAATAGCTGGCAGCTGCCAGACTTGTAATGAGGAAAATCATAAATACAGCGAAATGAAGGGTTCTGGAGAGCATTTGGCTTAGAGGTTTTCACTTCTTTTTGCTTTTGTTTTCTTTGCCTTTCCCCTCCCAACTTTAATATTTTCCCACAATTCCAATAAGCACAGATCCTCTAGTTGAAGTGGTAATGGGATGGGGCCCAGGTCTTGACCCATTCGTCTTCTCTACCCTAGGTGTCTCTAGAAATTTAAAATTGTGATGTAGTTCAAGCCTTTCGTTTTATGAGGCTTGTGACTGACAAACCCAAGTTCACTGGAGATCCATGTGGCATAAAGTGGAAGGGAGATTATTGGAGGCAGTCTGTGTAAGCATGGACAAGAGCGGCCTTTTTCCCTTTGTAATGCAATTTCTGGAGAGGAGAGAATTTTCTTTCTTTCTGTCTGTCTTTCTTTTTTTTTTAGTGAGGAAGATTGGCCCTGAGCTAACATCTGTGCCAATCTTCCTCTCTTCTGCATGTGGGATGCTACCACAGCGTGGCTTAATGAGCAGTGTGTACGTCTGCGCCCGGGATCCGAACCCTCAAATCTGGGGCTGCTGAAGCAGAGTGCACAAATTTAACTACTATGCCACCAGACTAGCCCCAAGAATTTTATTTCTTAACACGCTGTGTATTGTAGCTTAGAAAGCCCTACATACCCTTTGTATTTCACTGGGGAGTTCCAAAATTTGCTGGGAGAGAGGGAAAAGCAAGGTACAGAACTAAAGGGCTTAGAAAGGTGATCTTAAAAGGAAGAGAGGAAGGATGGAGAGTTATTTGGTGAGGAAGTTGGATAGGAAGAATATTTTAACAAAAAAGAAAGGTACTTAAGGCATTAATGAAATGACAGACCAGAAGATAAGCCATGATGAGCTATGTGAAAATAAGGAGCCTCTGCTCTAAGATTTGATCTGATGGTTTAATTAAAAAGGACTTTTTTCCCAGCTTAGTAGAAAAACTGTGTTTGACTCCCAATAAATGTTTTATTTTCAAAATAAAATAAGTGGATGAGAAGCTTTGTACTCACCATGTACAAATTGGTTAAAATAAACATAAGAAGCAAATAATTGGGGCTGGTCCAGCGGCGTAGTGGTTTAATTCACAAGCTCTGCTTGAGTGGCCCAGGGTTCACGGGTTTGGATCTGGGGCGTAGACCTAAACACTACTCATCAAGCTATGCTGTGGCAGCATCCCACATGCAAAACAGAGGAATATTGGCACAGATGTTAGCTCAGTGACAAACTTCCTCAAGCAAAAAGAGGAAGATTGTCAACAGATGTTAGCTCAGGGCCAATCTTCTTCACCAAAAAAAAAGTAAATAGTTGCTGTGGTGGGCAGAGCACTAAGCTGGTCTCAGGAGGTCTTGTTTCTGGTGCTGACTGCAGTCCTACCCACAGGGTCTGGGGAAGCCATTTACAACCTTGGGACCACAGTTCTCTCGGCCATTAAAATTGACAGTTGGAGTTTACAGCTAAAGTTTTTTTACTTCCCCAAATTTCAAGTCATTGACTGTAAAGAAATTAAGACATGAACACCATAGCTGAAATCAGCATAGAATTTTAGCTTTCTAGTTTTTGAGTTTTTTATTCAATGTAATCAGCTCGATATTCATGTGCAGAAAACATATTCATTTTGTTGATTTTTTCCTTCCTATTTAATAGAAAGCAGAACATCATCATCCAGGTTCTGAACAAATTGAAGGGCTTTTCCTTTGCCCCGGAAGTGTGTGAAACGACCACTCACGTGCTCGTGGGGAAGCCTGTGCGCACGCTGAATGTGCTGCTGGGAATCGCACGCGGCTGCTGGATTCTCTCTTACGAATGGGTGAGCAGTGACGTAAGCACAATGTGTGTCTCAGTTACGTATTCTAAGACAGAAGGCATTTTGATAGATTTGGTCCTCCGAGGTGGGGACCCTAGATTCATGCCGATGCACATCCTTGTCAGTTTGCACACTTTCCTGTGAGCGGTGAATGCTGTTCTGTCCTCGAACTCTTCTCCCTCTGGCTCATCAGCCTTCAGCCACTGCTGATCCCTCAGGCACAGGAGTCCCGTGGTGAGGACGGAGAGCAGGAGAAGGAGCCGCCTTCCAGATAAAGACCTCTCGGCCCCTGGCAGAAGCAGGGTCAGAGCAGACTTGGAATGAAAACACAGAATGCATGTTCTCACAGTCCAGTGCACTTTCTTCTGTGTTTGACCAAGAAATAGTGTGACCTATGTTAGCGATGGTTTAAAAAGCCAAAAGAATTCAGCGATTGTTTTTACAGATGGATTTACTTAGGATGAAACATGTTCATTTAGTCCCATTGGATATGTTTTATCTTACCCATATCTATCTGTAACATTACTTGCCCTTATTTCTGTGCATTAAAGGTAGTTTTTTTGGGGAAAAAAACATCATTTTCATTATTCATAAAAATTTAATTTGTTTGTTGTTCTTTCTATTTTTACTTCAATCGTCAACCGGTGTTCACCCTGAAACATTGCTGTCTGATGAGAGTGGCGTCATTTGTTACTTGTGTTAGTTTGTGTCTGCTAAGTATCCACCTTCCTTCCTCCTCCCACTAAGAATGTATTATATTAATACCGTGTTAATTTAAACCAGTGGAATTATAATTTGCAAGCAAACTACAGATGTGTTTTTAAGAACCACTGTGGTCTTTCCCGTGTCATAATTTAGCCCTGAAGCTCCCTGATACAAGAGGTTTAAGACATTAGTGCTTAAAGTCATGAAGTGGAAAAGGTAGAAATTCCCTAACAAAGTAGTATTTGCATTGGTGGCAGTTGGGGAGTACTTTACCTAATTATCTATTGGTACTAATCCACATTGATTTGTATGAAATATCACTTATAACTCTAGCTTCCACGAATGACTACCCTGTTTTCTTGTACAATGTACAATGTCTCTGTATCTTCATCAGTCAGCTCTTCCTTCCCTCGTGTCTCAGAGGAAAAAATGTTCTTTATCTGTCACGAAGATACACATCTGTACTTGATTCTGTATCCAACCTATTCTTCTGGGACTTTGAGCAGACCAGAGAGGTCAGACATGAGACTCAGCATTCGCTGCCGCCCTTTGTAAGGACCGACTCCCTGGATGCCTCCATGTGTTTGCTCAGTGTACTGCCAGTATTCTCCCACTAATCGTGTGTAGAAACAGAACCGGAGGCAAATTTAGCTCACAGTCACTGTATGTGGGAGTCACCATTATCTGTGAGAAAGGCAGGAAGTAAAACCTGTCATTTAACAACCTTCTGGTGCTCAGACAGCACTGCCCACCTGGGCCTTCTGCCTGGAGGGAGGAACCTGGGCCATTCAGTCACATAAGTGAATGAATGATGTACAAGTGCAATAAGGCAAGAAAACGACATACAAGGCATTTAGGTTGGAGAGGAAGAAATGAAACTATCTCTGTTCGTAGACATGATTGTCCATGCAGGTAATCACAAGAAATCTACAAAAAGCTCCTAGAACTAATAAGTGAGTTCGGCAAATTGTCAGCCTACAAGGATACAACATGGAAATATTTAAGTATAAATCTAGCATAAAAATAGGTGCAGGATCTGTAGGCTGAAAACTACAAAACACTGATTTAAAAAAATCGAAGAACTAAATAAATGGAGAGACATACTGTGTTCATGAGTTGGAAGACTCCATGTGGTTAAAATGTCACTCCTCCCCAAAATGACCTGTAGATTTCACACATCACCAATCAAAATCTCAGGATGATTCTTTGAAGATATGGGCAAGCTGATTCTAAAATGTATGTATAGGGAAAAAGGAACTAGCATAACTAAAACCGTTTTGAAAAAGAAGCGCAAGGTTGGAGGACTAACACTGCCTGATTTTAAGGCGTCCTTTGAAGCTGCGGTAATCAAGACAACGTGGTATCAGTGGAAGGACAGACATAATGGAACGGAACGGACAGTCCAGAAATAGAGCCGCACAGATATGGCCCACTGGTTTTCACAAAGCTGCAGAGGCAATTCAGCAGAGAAAGGTCAGTCTTTCCGACAAACGGTGCTGGAGCAATTAGACATCTATGTGCAAAAAAAATGAACCTACCTCACCCTGCATACAGAAACTACCTCAAAACGGATCAGAGACTAACAGGCACAATGACAAAACTCTTAAAGGTAAACATAGGAGAAGAGTCTTCATGCCTTGGTTTAGGTAGAGTTCTTAGATACAACACCAAAAGCATGATGTGTAAGAGAAAAAAATTAATAAATTAGACATTATCAAAATTGAGAATTTTTACTCTGTGAAGAACATTATAAAGAGACCAGGAGAAAATATTTGCAAATCTCATCTGACAAAGAACTTACATCCAAAAATAAGAAAACAAACAACCCAAACAAAAATTGGCAAAAAAAAAAAAATTTGAACACTTGATCAAAGATATACAGATGGCAAATAAGTACATGAAAACCTGCTCAACGTCAATTAAAACCATAATGAGACACCACTGCGTAGCTAGCAGAACGGCTAAACTATGAAATACGTTGACAGTCCTCTAGCAGGGATGCAGAGCATCTGGATTCTCACACACTGCTGGTGGGAATGGAGACGGTCCAACCACCCTGAGAAACGGCTTGGCAGTTTCACATGAAGTTAAATGTACACTTGCCATCTCACCCAGCAACCCCGGTCCTCAGTCATTTGTTTGGAGAGATGAAAGCTTATGCTCACACAAAAATCTGTACAGCAATGTCGTAGCAGCTTTGCTTGTAATCGCCCAAACCTGGAAACACGAATGTCCCTCAGTGGGTGAATGGATAAACAAACAGGTCCACTCCTCCAATGGAGTACTGCTCAGTGGTGAAGAGCAATGAGGAGACGTGCCACAACGTGGATGAACGTGGATGAATCCCTCTTGCACTGTGGGCTGACTGCCCGTGAGCCAGCTGGCCTCAGGGTAGGACTGTCCTCGGCTCCCTTAGGAGGACTGCCCCAAGCTCCACTTCCTCCAGATGCGCCACCTTCTCCCCACAGGACCCCAGGCCTCCAGGTGTTGGGCTGTTGGCCTTCCCAGGCAGTTCCTATAAAGTCAGCACTCCAGGTGCAGACTGTGAGGCGCCAGACTGCCACAATAAGGGAAAATCCCTAAGGCAGAAACAGTGTGTTTGAGGAACAGCAAGAAAGCTGATGGAGGAAGCCAAGAGAAAAAGAAGTAGATGAGACTAGAGAGCCAGATGGCGAAGGGAGCTGTGGCCGTGTCAAGTGTTTGGATTCTATTCTTTGTGTCGCGATAAACCGTGGGAAGCTTTCTATCAGGGGAGCAAGATGATCTGACTTGTGATTTTCAAAGGACGGTGGCTCACTATGGGGAAGCAGGAATGGCATCAGGGACCTGTTCTCAGGCTGTTGAGGTCAGCATTCAAGTGGGAGAAAACGGCAGCTTGGATTGGTGGCAGGAGGAGTGGAGGTGGCAAGTGGGGAGGAAGTGGCAGGAAGAGTGGAGTTGACAGGAGGGGAGGAGGTAGCAGGAGGAGTGGAGGTGTCAGAAGGAGTGGAGGTGGCGGGGGGGAGGTGGCAGGAGGAGTGGAGGTGGCAGGAGGACTGGAAGTGGCAGGAGGGGAGGAGTGGAGGTGTCAGGAGGAGTAGAGGTGGCAGGGGGAGAGGTGGCAGGAGGGGGGGCAGGTGCCAGGAGGGAGGAGGTGTCAAGAGGAGTGGAGGTGGCAGGAGGGGAGGAGGTGGCAGGAGGAGTGGAGGTGGCAGGACGCTCTCCAATTTGGATAACATCGTGAGGGTCGAGTTCAAAGATTTTCTCATAGATGGGCTGTAGGTTGTGAGGGGAAACAGAGTTAGGGATAATTCTGAGTTTATTGACTTGAACAACTGCATAGTAGTTGGTAAGATGATGATGATTTGTCAAAGATCCGTAATGATTTCAGAGTGATACGATACAGCAGGGTTCCCTTTCCTCCTACGCACAAAGACAGATGTCATGAAGCCTGTAAGAGACACCAGTGCTGCGACAAGCCAAGGAGCACAAAGGATTGCCGGCAGCCACCAGAAGCTGGAGAGAGGCCGGGCCAGATTCTCCCTCCGCGCCTCCAAAGGAACCAGCCCTGCCAACAACGTGTTTCAGAACTGCTGGGCTGCAGAGCTGGCATGTTGATTGTAAACAAAAAGAAAGACAGTTGAGAAACAGAACATTAAGAAAAAATTAAAGAAGAAATGCTTACAAAAAGAATAAAATAGATTGCCTCAGTTGTCCAACCATCCCGAAGCTGTTCATGTTCTTTCGTAGTGTGGGGCTCCCTGGGCGATGCTGGCTGGGAGCTTGGCCAACCTGCAGGGGGAGGACCAGCTGTGCGGACCTCCAGGACGAGAGAGGAGGCGAGACTGAGGGAGCTGAGACCTGAAAGCCGTCCTCGGGGTTTTAGCTCTAGCAAGACAGCGCTAATGTATTTTATATACCAGTATAGTGATTTTAAGTAGTGGTAAAGCAGCTGTCTCAAAATTTAATATTATTTTCCCCCGTACTAACCCACTAATTAAGCCACAGGTTCTTCTGTAAGATATGCCTTCTGAGAGGTTTGTATATTTTAATTACCTAATATCTCATATGTCCAATACCTTCTACTAGGAAGACAGAAATCGACAAATAGCTGTTCAGAGAGAAAGAATGGAGTGAAAAGGCGATTACTGTTTACATAATTACACTGAAAACACACATCCATACACATATGAAAATACATACATACATGTGTGCTCTAAGTCCCATATATTCCTATTTATTATCATCGTTTATAATGTCCAAATTGGCAGTACATATACATTAAAGTTATTTTGAAGTAGAAGACCCTCAAAACTGTACCACAAGATCCAGGCCTCTGATCTTTTACCAGTTAGTAAGGTGATAACCTGAAACCAATAAGAAAATAATCCAGTACAGAATAAATGCCACGCTGCCTGGCTGCTCCCAGGTTTAGAGATTTCATGGACCGGAAGTTAACCTCCATCCGCACATAAAATGGGATTAGATTCAGTTGAATTGCCTGCGTGCTGGGGACTTCCTAGCCAGGTGGCCTTAAGTAAGGTGCTCCATCTCACCAACCTGCAGTCCCTCGTTTGTGAAATGGAGCCGATGACAGTGTGTCCTTCATGGGATTGTGTGCAAGCTAAGAGTTAAACATGCACCATGCTCATAATGGTGACTGGCAGAAAGTAAGAACTTAATAAATGTTAGCGTTACACCAGAAACAGCAATATATTAATTTCCCCCCAAAGAGCTATAAGAATCAATTACCATGTGCTGTAACCATAGTTTTATAAACAGAAAGAATGCATTAACCCTAAAATTAAAGATACTTTTGCTCTGGACCATTGATAACTTTGCCATGGACTAGTCCAGTCCATCCTAACACTGAGGGGTATCCATGAAAGCTCATGAATGCTGCTGGCACTTGCAGGAAAATAGGGTCTGTGGAGTCTGAATGATGGGGGGCCTTCACTGGGGAGGGGAACATGAGATGAGACTGGGAACTTGGTATGGTCTTGGTAGACAATTAGAATGCGCCTGCATTTGTCCTTTAAGGGAACTCAGAAGAGTACCCTTCCTTCTCTGGAGACATTCAGTGTTATTTGAAACACCACTTCTCTTAAAGCCACCGTAGTACTGATTTTCGTCTATTTTAACTTTCTCCAAAACCATCAGACTATCACTGCAAGTGGTCACTCTCAGATTTTGAGTTTTGTATCTTTCTGTGAGAACAGCTACAGACGTTGCTTTATGATGATGCCTAAACACTTCACTAAGTGAAATATCTGTTCCTGTAGTTGTGATGACTGTCAAATGTTTCCAGCAGGTGTTACATGTTTGTTGTTGATAATAGATTATTGCTGACCTAAGAAAAAAGAAGTTTAGAAATGGACTGAATCTCTTTCCCTGTTTATCCTCAGTCTTAAATAAGACAGATAATTGCTTCTTCTCACATGGCCTCTTCCATTAATTGTCTAAAGAAATTCAATCGGACAAACTTGGGAAACTTTTGAGAGAGAATAGTTGCCCCTGCCATTTATAAAGTCACTCTACATAATTTCTAAAGCTCAATGCACGATTTAATGCAACTTGTGTATAACTTTAGATATGAACTTCACAGGTTGCGCTTTCTTTTGGGGTCAAGATTCAAAGTGTCCATGCTGTATACTTTAAGGATCCCTTTGTCTTTGTGTAAAGGAATGATTCTCTCTCTCTGGGCCTCCTCCTTTTTCCTTGTCCCCAATGCAATTTGGGGGATTCTTAAAATATTCTCTTTGGCTAGCAGTGTAAATTTGCCTCCAAGAAAAACATTACTGAGAATGTTTTTATTTCAGGGTTTGTGTGGTATTCTCTGGAAATTTCTTGTAAAGGAGAGTTCTAGTAGTTCTTCAGAATTAGATGGTTGTATGTGGCCCAGTTAGGCATATCAAAAAGATTATGGTGATTGTATAACAAAATTCAATTTGAATTTTCACTTAATCTTTTTTTTTTTTTTAACTGTGTCGGCAATTTCTATGTGTTTACAGCAGTTCCTACCTCCATTGTTAGCGCTGCTGTTTTCAGCAAAGAGAATAACTTGTGCTTTTCCTGCTTCGTGACTGAATTGTCTGGCAGATACATAGAAATAGAAAACCGTGTCAGGAGTTGCTCTATTTCCTATTCGTGGGAGACAGGAAGTAACACAACAGAAAAATAAAGAAATCAACTTGACCAAAGTGTCCCTTTAGACTGAAGCTTTTTGTTGTATTGTGTTCAAGCATAGTGCTCTTTGAATTCTTTAGATACTCCTGTCTTTTGACCCTCACTTATTTGGTGTTTCCCACATTCTCCTCTGACTTATCTACAATTCCCCTTTAGTTTTACGCTACTCGTGTTCGGTGAAAGGCAGTGGAGTGCCTGTGACCTTCCCTTGCATATGACTCTGTCCACCCTTCTAAGATACAGCAGAGAAGTGAGGAGTGACTCAGCCTATATTCACATTATTGAAAAACGTTGATTCCAAACAGCTTATGAACAAGGCTTGATTCAGGGTTTTAAAGCTCAATCAGTTTAAATGCAGATAAAGAGTTTAGAAGCTAAGTCAGTCCTACAGCCAAATTTCAAGACAGTTAACTATTAACAAAAGGACAAAAAGCCACTTTATAATCAAGTGTTTCATAAATCAAAAAGTGATGTCATAATGAGTCAGTTTTCTTGATATAATGTGATTCAGTTTTGGCTTTCTCACATTGAATTCAGTAAGCGGTGAGTCTGATTTTATTGGCGGGAACACGGAATCTATGTTAGAGTTAGAATGAAACACGTAGCTCATGCTGCCCATGCCTCTTGTTTCACCCTGAAGAGTGCTCACTCTCCTGAATTATAACCAGTGGTAGAACCAGGCTGGAGTCTGGGTTTTTCACTGGTGTTCTAGTATATCAGACTGCCTGCCTAAGACTCTTCAGAACCAGGCTGGAGTCTGGGTTTTTCACTGGTGCTCTAGTATATCAGACTGCCTGCCTAAGACTCTTCAGAAGAATCATCTTGAAAACCATTCTCTTTTTTTACCTTACATTGGCAGATTAACTTCTGAACACATTCTAAGAATAATTTGCAGACGCAAAGTACCTGGTATACCATATTTGACACCAGTGTTTTTGAGCTGTTTTCTTAAGTTCTCTCTAGCAAACATTTATTGGCTGCAACCATATGCTATGCGTTGATGACACCAAGCTGACTAGGATCCCCATCTTGGGTTTTTGAACCTTCATTGGCTGGATTCCACAGTTCTTTTTCCTCTGCTAAAGATTATACCTTGATAAAGTACTTATCCTTCAAAAAGCATTTTCATACCCACGGTCTCATTGGATCCTTATGGAACATTTTTGCAGTAGAGAAGGACCCTGTTTGTGTCTAGTGATGGAGACACTAGGAAAAATAGCTTGTCTGACTTGAATGTGGATCTTTGGAAGTCTTGATAAAAGGCATTGTCCTAAGGAAGTGACTATAAATAGTACACCTAATTTATAAACTTTCATTATTAAAATAATGGATTCTGTTTGTGGACAGACATTTAACGTGTAGTACTTTGCTCCTTTCATTTGAGGTAGTTACTGAAAACTGCCCAAGGTCTTTCTCTGCAGAACCTCATGCAAGCTGCAGGAGAACTGACCCTTGGGACCACAGGAAGCAGGTGGTCCTATTTAGTCCCTCCACCCTCCCACTGCCATCCTTTTGTTCATCCTGGCAAGTCCCCAGGGTGTGCTTTTTCCATGGAGGCCCTGTGCTTTCCCAGTTACATAATCTATGATTGAAGACAGATAGGAAAAAGTGATTGACCTGGAAAATTGAGGGCTTTGGTGTTGCCCTTCATGAAGACATTTGAAAAGATGCATGAACAGGACTGTGATTGTCATCTAGGAATGACTAGCAGTGGAGTTTGAAGGAGTGAAAATTGTTTTTTAGAGCAAGAAGGCTGCAGAGGCACTAGGGAACACACCAATTGACTGTATTATGAATGAGGGTCCATCATCATTTTTGGAATTCGTATCTTTACGTTAGTAATTTGTTCTTTAATTTTCTAAAGGTGTTAGACAGAATCTACTTAATACACTTGGCATAGAAAAGCTAGTGCATGGGTCCTCAGGCTGAAACTTTGCATGGAAGAGAAATCTCTGAAGCACTTAGAAAGAGAAGAAGAAGGATGGGCCTTTGGAGAGGACATAAGGGACCAAAGCTTGGCTCTGTAGGTCACGATCGTGAGTTTGGGAAACCACTGGAGTATTTTAACTAGAGAGTGACAGGCTTTTATCTCTGGCTTCTGTGTCGAGAATGGATTGCAGGGAGGTAAGAGCAGAAGCAGCGTGACTGACGGAGGCAACTGTGGTCGTCTAGGTGAGACATTATAATGGTTGTGACTGGGGTGGTGGATAGGTGGAGAGAAGAGATCAGACTGGTGTACTTTTTAGGAAGATCTAAGAGGATGTGATAACATGTGGTATGTGGGGATAGAGAAGTCAAGATGCTCCTACCTAAATTTTTTACTTGAACAACTGAGGGTAGATAGTGGTGTCACTTACTGAGGTGGGGAATACTAGAGGAGAAAAATGTTTGCAGGTTTGGGGTACAACAAAAAAATTCTGATATATGTATATTGAGTGTGAGATCCCTATTAGACATTCAAGAAGAGACATCACATATCACATTAAATAGATATGTTTTTAGGGCAAATATTGGGACTGTAAATATTCATTTGGGAGCCATTAGTGCATGGATGGTCTTTCAAGCCATAGTACCTAGGCAGTGTGTGCACAACGAGGAGAGGAGTGAGGTTAGGACTAAGCCTGGGCTGTGCCAACATTGAGAAGTCAGGGAGGTGGAGGAGGAGCAAGGGCACCAAGGAGGAGGAGGCGGTGGCATAGGCAGAACACTAGGAGAATGCGATGCTCAGCGGGAAGAGGAACCGTCTCAGGAAGGAGAGCATGTAGGCTGGATGCTGCTGAAAGGCTAATAAGGTGAAGACAGAGAAATGGCCGTTGGATTTGACTAGGTGGATGTTGTCAGACCTTGGAAACAGTTTAATGATGAGGAGGGTTGAAGAGTGAGCGTCGGGAAAGAAGTGAAGCAGTGAGTGTGCAGAACTGTTTCTAGACCTCTTGCTGTGACTAGATCAGAGATACTGGTCTTGACGGCTAGCTGGGGCAATGTGAAACGTGATTCAAACCTTGTAGCATGGCCAGTGGAAAGACAGCATTTCTGGTGACTATTTGGCTTTATTATAATGAGTTGGGAGTGGTCTTGTGAAGCACCTAAAGCTAGTGGTTTAGTGGGGGGACAAAACTGGATTAAGGTTATGGTTATGTATATTAAAACAAAAGTTGCTATGTCTGGCAAACTGTTTAAATGGATACGGCTGAAAATGAGCAAATCACGTGATTCGCCCTTGTTCCGTACTTGTTGCTGCCTGTCCTTTTCAAAATATAGACTCCAGGGGCCACACTGCTTTTCATTTTGTTTGGTTTAACTTGGGACAACTGAGAAATAACACGAGTTCTTAGTTTTTTTAAACTTCCAGTTATCTCTTCCTCGCCTCATGATTGAGAACTCTAGGACCTCAACTTAATCCGTGCTGAATTGTATCACAAATTCAAAGCTCATTTTTAAAAAAAACTTCAGCTGTGCCTAATGGTACATCTATATTATCTAACCTCTGCAACTTTCTGTTGAGTTCCTGAGTTTTATCTTTGGTTTCTGACATCCCAGTGAAGCAGTTCTCACTTTAAATAACAGAATATCTTAATTGTAGGTTCTCATCAGAAAATTCAACCATGATTTGATTCTCCAGAACTTTTTGAAAATTGTCTTCAGCTATCCATCCTTTAGATAGCCATTGGGCATGTTGGGGACAGTGTTAACTATCCATTCTTTTAGGTTTCTAAGCTCTCTTCCTGAGTCAAAATAAATTGCCAAGAAACATCATAGTTGAACTCTATTAGTACCTGTGTAAGTATCCTCTGTGAATCAGGCTTCAGTGATAATATTAGATTTTGGAGAGAACTGATATAAGAAATACTGGACTTTAGAAAACTGTTGGACATTTTTTAAAACTGTAATTGATAATAGTGTACATTTTGCTGTCTGATACTTTCTCTGTATGATCCACAGAGGACATTTCTCCTAAAATTCATTGCCCTGAACGTTCTCAACAGAAAAGGTTTTGGGCTTTTCTTTACTCGAAAATGAGAAATGCATAACTAAAAGTGATTTTGTCAACTGATGATAACAGCTTGCCTTAGGTGTGTGATACATATCTTTCTTAGTTCTTTTTTATTGTTCTTTTTTCTTTTGAAAGAAAGTTCCCCTGCTTGAACATTAAAGTTCTGCTTCCTAATAATTGATCAAACACTGATGGTTCTCAGGTAGCACACAAACATACAGACATTAGCCTTGACACATAAATGCGGTTGTGTGACCTCTGGTTGTTGGCTATCATGAGGCTGGGGCAGGATGAAGTGCTCTCGCCCTTGCCATGATCCTTCCTGCCCTTCCTCAGCAGGCTGCCCACCCTTTGCCCTGTCACTCACATTCGGAGAGTATCCTTTGGTGAGTCGAGAAACACATCTCCACCAAACTTTGTTTCATGTAACTTTTTCTGTTTTTGGTTTTGTTGGATAACAACAAAACAAGAAAGAATAGTACACAAGCATTTAATGTTTCACACGGGTTTTTTTTTTCTTTGTATGTGTTCCTAATATTCCGTGTAACCCTTATTGAAGTGGAACGTTTATTTCAGTTGTTAAATTGTAAACAGTATTTTTGGTAGTAAAACTTAGAGATAGCCACACCCTCCTTGCCACAAGGGACGGGGCGAAACAAAGAATGTTTCAAACATTAGAGCAGTACCTTTTTAGCAGACACTGGTTATTCAGTGCTTACAGGTTCTTTGAGCACAGAGACTCCTCCTGTCCGTACATCCTTGGCCCAGGACCCAGGATGGAACGCAGAGCACAGCAGTTACTTGTTGAATGAATAAATAAGTAGCTGGATGACTACACATACATGTTATTTCTTTTAAAAATCTCAGAATGTCTTCTTGCCGCTGATAAGCTAGAAATGTCATATAAAAACACTGTACATGATTATAAATTGCAAAAGTATCCATGTAGTTCATGTGTTTCTTGTTAAAATTCATTAAAGTAAAATGACCTGATGCTCATTTAAGAAAAAAATCTTTATAACTCAAATTCACGGAAAGAAGAAAAAACAGTGATTGCTCATAGTAGCCATAATATTTGGTTTATTGTCTGTGATGATAATAATAATTTCTGCTTTGTTTTCATACAGCGATGTGATGTTTCTGCTATTTATTTTAGTTACATTGGAATGTGTCATATTTATTTCTTTGTTTTCATTTTGATAAGAGAAGTACGAGCTCGTGTTATTTATAAAGATGTTTGGGCTTCACATTTAAGTGTGTGGTGAAATGCTGGCTCACCCTCCTCTCTGCTTAGCAATGTGTAAAAAGAGGCTAATAGTGAACAGTGAAGCTCTAAAATCCAAGAAAAATCCGCTTTCATTTTTGTATGCTGGAAAATATTGGGTAAAATACGGACAGTATAAATCTAACGTAAATGCCTGTGTACTATACAGCTAAACTTTTTTAAAGAATATTCAAGCGTATATCAACATGCAGCTTCTTTTTCGTCTTACTATCAGTATTTAGTCTCTGTCAGTTAATATGAGGGAAAAGAGTTCTTAACTACTTATTTTTAGTACTTTATTGCTTATCCTGTCTGTCTTGGTTAAATAGGTGTGTTAAGGTTTTGGTTTCCAGCCGCTTTCTTTTTTGAGACAGTTGGAGCAGAGCTTTCTCGACCTTGATAACGTGTGGATCCCCTGGGGATCTTATTAAAATGCAGATTCTGATGCAGAACGTCTGGGTCCCAAGCTGCTCCCTTTGTTACAGCTCCCAGGTGATGTGCAGGCTGCTGGCCCGACCACCACGCGCTGAATAGGAAGGTGCTAGAGACCAGCCAGCCGTATGTGGAGGTGGAGATGGGGCTGCTGCCAGATGGTGTTAGTCACATAGAAGATTAAAGATAGCGAGCTGCCTTGTGAAGAGATTTGCATATGCTCCCTCAGCTAGTCAGGACAATAATCCTTGGTGGAAACTGAGACTTGAATGGTTTAGTCACAGTGCTTGAAAATGGTGAGTTTTTAAGTTGAATTCAGCTTTTCCTCCACTCGTAGCCCATATTTATACTTTCCAGTGTCTACTTCCAGAGACAACCTAGAGAATGCTTTTATCTTCTACTGCAGTAAACTTTGATATATTCATTTCGTGTTTGCATACCACCTTAACTCATTTTTAAAAGGTTAATGGATACGAGAGTGAATTTTAATGCTAACCTTGCCCCTTACTAGCTCTGTGACAAGTGAAGCTGTTAAACTGTTTAAGCCTCAGTTTCCTTATCTGTAAAAAGATGGAAAGATCCTCTAAATAAAGTGCCCAGTAAGCACTCAATAAATGTTAATTACTGTTGTTATGGAACAAGCATTTTTTGACGTCTATCACCCATCTTCATTCAAATCATATCTTGAATGAACCTTGAAAACATTATGCCAAGTGAAAGAAGCCAGACCCAAAAGGTCACACATTTTAGGGTTCCTTTCATATGATATATCCGAAATAGGCAAATTTGCAGACAGGAGGCTGATAGTAGTTAGCAGAGGGTGGAGTGGAAGGGAACATGAAGAAGAATTGCTTAATGGGTAGGGGGTGTGTTCCTGGGGTGATTAAAAAGTTTTGAAACTAGAAAGAGGTGATGGTTTCACAACATTGTGAATATACTAGATGCCGCTGAACTGTACACTTTAAAATGGTTAATTGTATATTATGTGAATTTCACCTCAATTTTAAAAAATCATAGATGGGAAATTGCCTCACTGAGGCAGTCATTACATCTACTGAATAGGTTTGTACTTTTAAAATAACTTTATGGAATTATAGAAAGCATTTCTCGATGTTCTGAGATGTGTTGGAAATACAGAGGAACGGCTTATTTTGGAACAAATATTATTGCCTTGAAATTTTGCCAGTTCAAGTTGGTCTTTTCGGAAGACTAGACCTCCTCTGTTTTCTGGCTCCAAAGTGTTCAGAACATAAGCACCCTATTATTTTGTTATTAAAAATTATACCATTGATAGCCCCAATTTTTTCTCTGGAAGTTTAACCTAGAAATAACTTCATTGCAACAACTATTTTTTTTAACTACATGGATACTTCTGTAATTTATAATGATGTATAATGTTTTCATGTGACTGAAAGTTTAACTAACTTGCCTCTTGTCGCAAAAGTATGAAGAGATGGAGATTGGTTTAATTCAGTTGCCTGGGTTCTGTGTTCTTAACCAGCACATAATACTGTCTAGTTGTGCGAGAAACACAAATGCTATTATTCTCCCTCTAGAAAAAAATCAAAACGATGTACACAGTAGTAGATTCTCTTAAGGTGTTGTTGTTTGAGAAAATCCATTGTCTCATAACTGAGGCAAAGAATCTGTGTAATCTGATGAGAAAAATATTTGTAACTTGAGTTTTATAATTTTGTTGTTAGCTTAAAATAGCCAAAAATTAATAATTACTCTTTTTTTTTTACTCCTATATAGCAAAGAAGAGATTTGCAAATGTTGAATATATATTTCCCTACTCCTGTAAACTGTAACAACAAATTTCTTACCACAGTTGGTGGAGGAAGGACAAGTAGTGTGCAGACTGGTGCAGACAGGCCCACTCTCTTTTCAGTGATGAAAGCAGAGGATAAAGGATAGTGTGGAACTATTTGAAATTAACGAGATTCCCCTGGGTTAAATCTGTGGTGCAAGTTTCTGTCAGATTTGAGTTTTAATAAATCAGCTGTTCCGCACAATATAAAGTCTTTTGTATGCAAAGAATATTGTTGACGTTTCCCACAACGAAGGCCTCTTTTTTCCTTATCTGCTGTGTTCTCCCAAGTATTCTTGGTACCACAACTGCATGGAATTTAACAATTATGTATGGTAGGTGATATGCTCTGGAGACGGGTCCAAAAGCAATGATTGATTCGGCTGGCTATTTAGAAACTTGGAATAGACTTAATATTACAATTACAATAAGAAATTGTGAATGTTAATAAATGTTTTCAACACTATCAGTAGTGCTCTCAAGAGAGTGAAATCAGCTACATAGTACAGTTGTAATTTTCATATGGGTAGCAAATCTGTATCATCTGGGGTCATTTATTTTTTCAAGTGTTATCTAAAATCCTTCTTATAGGTCATTTTTTCCTCTCATCCCAACCTCTTTCATCAGTTGTACATTGAAATAATTCTGTATTATTTTCCCTCACTCTGAAATTTTTTTTTTGAGAAGTCAAAAATTAAGGGTACCTTGTTTAGTGTTTTTGCTTATTAAATAATTTGTGAGTAAATTAGTTTTTTAAAGACAGCTGAGGAAAATTTCTTAGGCAATTAATAAAATATTAAGAAATTAAGGTGAATGTTAAGAAAAATTAATTTGATCGCTTCTGGTTCAGAAAGTGGCATTTACTGATCCTGAGCTATAGTCCTTTTGATCACTCAGAATTTTCTAATTATTCTTTGGGGAATAGGAAGTTGAAGCAGCTAATAAAAGCTCGTGACCACTAGCCAGCACCAGTGCTAGATGACAATACTTTGTTACTTAAAAACAAAGTGAAACAAAGAAACCTTGTGCTTTCCATAGCTACGTTAATTTATACACAAGAACACTTTGGGTTTATGCCGTTATAATAAAACAAATTCATCTGCCTCACAAAGTAGTTCAAGCAGCTTTAATGCTCTCATTATTTCTCTTCTGCATTGTATTAGAATTCCTAGCCAGTGCAGTAAGGCAAGAAAAAATATGCATACAGATTGGGAAAGGAAGAAATAAAACTGTCTATTCACATAAGACATGATTGTGTTCAGATAAAATGTCAACAAACCTCCAAAAATCTCCTACAACCTTGAGTTCAACAAGGTTACAGGATATAAGGTCAATATACAAAATTTAGTGGTATTTCTGTGTACTAGCAATAAACACCTGAAATGCTAACTTTTTAAAAATGCCATTTATATTAGCATCCCCAGAAATTGAAATATTTAAGTTTAAATCTGACAAAATATTTGCAGGATCTGTATACTGAAAACTACAGACCTCTTATGAAAGAAATCAAAGAAGCCCTAAATAAAAGGAGAGAGATACTATGTTCATAAGTTGGGAAATTTGATATTTTTTAAGCTGTCGATTCTCCCCATTTTGATCTATAGATTCAACTCAGTTCCAATTATAAGCCAATCAAAATGTTTTTGTGGATATTGGCACACTGGTTGCAGTTGCAAAGCACCTTTGAAAGAGAAAAGCAGAGTTGGAAATTCAAACTCAAACAACAGAGGAGTCTAGGTGATGGTGAAGGAGGACTCTCTGTACTATTTTGGCAACTCTTTTGTGAGTCTGAAATTATCCAAAATAAAATGTTTAAAAAAGCAAGCATAATTGACGAGTCTTATAATAAAAAATGGCACTCCCTTCTGTGTTGTTTCCCAGCCTGGATTCTCACTCCTAAAATATTCTTCTGATATTTTATCTACATATTTCTAAATAAAATGCTTTTTTGGTCATTTTTTTGTTTTTCACTTTAAGACAGTATCTATAGACTTCCTTCTGGGGAATATTAAAATATGGCTGTACAGCTTTCACTGCTGCACACACTTCTCCTCCCCAAGCTATCCAAAGTGGTTCTAATTTTTGTTTAACATATTATATATGTGTATAGACACACATACACACACACTCATGGATGACTATGTGAATACTGTCTGAGCTGAACCATATAATGTACTGTGATTCTGTTTCCTTTCTGGTAATTCATCTTTGTTTTTCCTGAGCTGATCATTGACACTTATTTTGATTGCTTAGTTTTCTCTGTGCCTATCACTGATTCACTGCAAAAATTTCCAAAAGCATTACAATTCTTCTCTCAAAACTGTCTATACATCAGATAATCTTCAAATCTCTGTTATTTTTTTTTTTTTTGGAGGCACTGCACATGATCCCTTTGTTGTTCTTGCCCCTCCATACTGGTTCTTTCTGGGTCTACAGAACAGCTGTTATCCTGGGACTTCCCGTCACTGTGATCCCAGGAATCCTCTTTTTGTTTGGTTTGGTCTGTGTTTTCATGCCAGAGACTTTTTTCAAATGGGTTTGAAGTCATCTTCAGTAATGAGGTGCTGATTGAAACTCTGTTTGCCTGAGCGGCGAATGGATAACCTGAGTGGTGGATGGAGGTGTTTGGTTGAGGGAGGTTCGAGTGTTGGTATTTGCATGTCTTTTTTTCCTGGGCTGATCAGTGTACCCAGACAAACAGCCCGTGTCCTGCCCGTGGGTTCTGTGCTAGTGTCCCAGGGTGAGGGCTCTGCTGGAGAGGTTTTCACAAGCGAGGATGTCTCCCCATTGCTCTCAGAAAAGCTCATCTTATCTTAATTACAGAGGAGGGTAGGAAATTTCTCCTTTTTACCCCTTTCTACACCCAGTTTTCAGAGATATCTAGTACCACTGATTGCTCTGCCTTTCTGGGAATCTGTGGAGGGAACTGGATGCTTCCTATTGACTCCTTCTCTAGACACTTAAGTTCAAGCTTTCTGTGCCCTTCTAAGTCAGTTACGATTTATCCGTCTGCTTTGCAACTTCCAAAGTATCATCATATTTTATCTGTTGTGGACTCTTTTCCATTCCTCTTAATGCCATCATCTTAGTTGAGTACTGGGAGATGGTGAAGATAAATGTAAGCTCATTTTGCTATGTTTAACCATAGTCGACTTCATTTTCTTCCTTGTATATGACCCTATTGTTGACTTGCATTTCACAAGAGCACCCTTTCCTGGCTTGGGTTCCCTGTGGCTGCACTGCCTCACATTGTTAAAGTCAAATGATTAGGTGTATATAAAACGAGAGGAGACCATTTGTGTTTAGCCTGGTATGGAATTAACTGCATAGTCAATCCTACATGATGGACACTTGTCTCATCAGTAGCTATTAATGTAGTAATGAGTCAAGGAAATGTTTCCTATTTAAATTCATCGACAAGGTTCAGGTTTTATGAGTGACAATTTTAAAATGTCAAAAATATATTCATTTGCAGTGGATGCTGAAATAACTCGGCCTTCATTTTAGGGGCTATAAACATGGGATTTGATCTTCTGTGTTCATGCAACCCATCCCTTGCTTTATTTTAGCTTCTCAATTATTTTTGTTCTATCACATGTTACAAGAAATATGTTGGGTTAATTTTTTTAGTTCATTTACAGCCTTAACAGTCATCTTGCAGAGTAGATTTTCCCAATTTTGAACACTCTACTAAGGTAAAGATGAGTTTAGCTAGTTAAAGTATACTAAAGCAAAAAAGTTTACACTATATTTCTGATTTGAGGATTTCATTACAATCACGTTAGTGTTTTCTGCTGTCTCTATATAATGTCCATTCCTAGGATAGCTATATAAATTAAATTTATTAACTCACTTACCAAAATTCTGCTGTAGATGCCTATGGTTTTATTTTCAAAACATTTAGAAAGGGACAAATTCAGAGAACATAAATTTTCTCCAAAAGGGTTGTTTAAATTCAGTTGTCATTTTAACGTGGGTTCCATTTGGACTCAAATGCCACACACATTTTTAAGGCTGGTTCCCTGGATTCTCTCACTGGTACGTTGTGTTTCTCACTACACTGTTCTTTCATATTGCCTCATGTCCGAAATGAACCTGATTTTGAAAGTTTTTACATTTTGTTTCCTGGGGTAATCATGAGTTTGTAGGGAACCACACGTTGTTAGTGTGTCTCTGTAAATGATAACATGTATTGGCTGATAAAAGTAAGGAAAACACTGTTTACTTAAATGTTTTTAACCAGCCAGAAAGTGCTGGGTAGAAACAGGATTTCAGTGTAAAGTTACCAATTTTCTAATACCTTCATTCGTTGAACTTAAGATGTCTTTTTTTTTTTTTTTTTTTGGAATGTTGTTTAGGCAATACAAATCAGGGGAAAACAAAAATAGGTTTCATGTACAATGCTCCTGTGCACACACAGCTCTAAGTGGAGTTTGAACAGGGTCCCTGAGAACACGGCACATTACTTTCTCTCTAGTGGAGACAGACTTTCTCGTGTTATACTCCGCTCCCATTACATCATCTTAGGCCCAAAGTCCCCAGAGCTCTTTCTCCTGTCTTTCCTGGCTTGTCTCTTGATTCTCCCCCAAACAGTTCTTTTACCACAGGCTCATACCCTGAGCCCACGGATAGAAACAGTATATTATTATACCTGACCAACAGGGCAACCAACCCTATTTTCTTACTACTCCTTCCAAAGCACCCTCTACTCCAGCCAAAAAAAAGAACCTACTTTAATCCCGTCTTGGTACATGGTATTCTCTCTGTGCTGGAGTGCCCTCTGACCTTGCCCCATCTCTCTCTGCCTGATGAACTCTTACTCGTCCTTTAGGACTCAGTTTGAAATGTCAGCTCTTCTGTGGACCCTTTCTTGGTTCTCCTAGGCTGGCTGAGTCTGCTTCCTCCTGTAGGTTCCCACAGCACTGTTCTGGAGAAACCACCACTTGTGGTTTGCCTTCCTGCCTCCCCAGGGGTGAACTCCTCAGGTCTGTGTTTGTTTCCAGGACCTAGTGTGGGTTCTCATTCATGATGGGGTTTCAATGAGTTGTTCACAGATGAACGGATAGTGAGCCGAAAGAAACAGTTGTTGAATAAATAAATGCATCTGTTTAAAGTAAGACCCATCCCAGTGCTGAGAATTGTCATTCAGATTCTATATCCTGTTCTTGTCTTTATTCCACTATCATTTTCACTTTTTCTTAGAAAAAACATTGTGTCTCATGTTGGATAAGTACTAACTTTAACACATAAAAAAGGAAATATTTAAGACTGATATCCCGTAGATGGTTCTGAGCCTTAGAAACTAACAAAAAGGAAGACTTGGGCCTCATTCCCAGTAATTCAGCAAAAAGAGCTTAAGCTTTATGTAGCAACTCTGGAAAAAAAGAATGAATTCACTGAATGTAAGAAATGAAATTGCAGATAAAAAGATAAACATGAGTTATGTAATTCAATGTGATTATTTTAGTTGTAAAATTATGCTGTTGCATAGAAACACAAATTTTCAGGCAGTTTGGTCATATATCAATGACTGCAGAATCTCAGACATCATTGAATTAAAAATAAAAACATTGTTTTGGTTATTTAAAAATGTGTGAGTTCAAATAATAGCAATAATAATAGTAACAATGAAAGCTTTTTTAGGAGACATTTTATGCTTCCAAAGTCTAGGAAGTATTTTCAAATGTCTTATGGAGAACAACTTCTGAAAATATTAGCTAATATTAAAAACAAGGTCATACACCAAAATAAATGCTTTTTAAATTTAGACTTATAATCTATGTTCTCCTAATTTACATTTTTTTAAATTAATAAAATCCTGAAATATTTACTGAGGATTATAATGACTCAAATTGGAAATTTGGAATTGTTTCTTAATACAGTATTTCATATGTTTAGAAATGGGGTGGTGTTTAGTATTTGATCTCACTAGGATAATAACCCAGATTTCTAGTCATCATGAGACTTTTTCTTAACCAAGCATTTATTCATACTCATAACATTTATGCAACCTGAAGAGTCTGATGTCACTCTGGTGTTCCAGCACATCTGCTTCAGATCTAGGGAGTGTGTGGTCAATACTGGGTTTTTGTTTGTCTTTGTTCTATCTTCAAAGTGACTTATTGTTCACTAAGAGCCCAATAAATGTATAATAAATGTCCTGTTTGTTGTGTCACTTGTAGGTACTGTGGTCTTTGGAAATGGGTCATTGGATTTCTGAGGAACCCTTCGAACTTTCTAACTACTTCCCTGCAGCTCCTGTAAGTCAGATGTTATTTTATGATATTAAATATAATTTGATATTCTCAGGAAATTACTATAAGCATAGATATAGACTAAGGTTTTTATTATATCAAGAGCAATTATGCCCATAATTAAAGAGATATATTTATAGAACTTGACACTTTTTATCTATTTGTGAGAACAAATGTGAGAATATTCTGCAAAAAGTTATGAGGAATGCAGTCTCAAAAAATTTTAATTATAAAAGTCCTCAGAAAGATTGAGAAAGACAAAAATAAAAAAAAAGAAAGAATAGCTTATTGAGAAGGTAGTATTATATCTCACTTACTGCTTTAAAAGATAATACTTTGACTGTTAATAGAGATACAGCTGATAGGTATAAGAATTGTGGCCTGCTAGCATTATGATGTGGTCTTTATATTTTGGTGTTTTTCCTAAACTCAGCTTTAACTCCACTTTCTTTTACTTTTAAGTATTTCAAATGCTTAATGGAAAAGTTCCAGGTTCTGATTTTTTAAAAGATTAAGCAATAATCAAGTAGGTAATTTAAGGTTTAGTTGGAAGTGGGATTGGACAGAAGTTGGCTTCATTTTTAAAAATGTTAACTGGTTTGTGACAGCTTATTCTTTGAAAAGATTAATACCTGAAAGATCAATAGTGATTTTTGTCTGTGACCAGTCTTCATGTTTTTTAGCTGTTTATGCTCTGTGACTTTACCATAACAAGAAGTTGGAGTCTGACCTCTCACCACTGTACATAGCTAAGTTGTTGGGTTATTTTTGTTTTCATTTTTAATATTACTATTTTGATTTCCTTTCAACTTTATAAATATTTTCTTAAGAAGAGACAAAATTCCTCTCATTAAGACTTTTTGTTCATTTGAAATGCATGTAAGGAATTGAAGTGTAAAATAAAAACACAAAATCCCCCCAGTTTCTGTCATAAGGGAGTAGATAGAAGTCTGAAGAGCACAGTGAGGTTTGCCTTTGAAATTCACTTTACCTGCCTATGTGGGCAAGTGATATAAGTTACATTGTTGCCAGTTTTTCCTGTATTGTCTCCCCCCGCCTCAGTATCTGTCATGCAATCATTGAGATATCATAGAAATTTACTGTTTCTTGTGAAGCGGTGATATTTTCTTATTATCGGATGTTTTTTACCTTGACCCAAAGCTGGGATACCTCTGTTGAATTTATAAAGCCTTCTTAAATGTGATAAGAGGAACTGTTCTAGGATGGAGAGGTTCTTTACTCACTTAATATACTGGGAAGGATATTATATAAGGATATTATAACATGATGGGAAAGGCAGAGCACCTGACTCTTCCAGAGTCCATAAACTGACTCAAAACACGTAGCAACAAGTGAGTGTTGTAAAACCAAGTCGAGGTGGGGGAGCATGTAAGGCTAAAGTAAATTAGGTGAGAAAATTGGAATAAAGGAAAAAATAGCAGCAGAACAGTCTAAGGTGATGATAGACACGAGGTAAATGCTGGTTGCACATCTGGCTGGAAGCTTCCTAGCAGCTGACTCAAAATCAAATATATGAGAAACTGCTTCAGAATTACAAAGCGTTACACAAATGTTCGTTAGCATTAATTGTACTGTGAAGCTTCAGAGTTAACCCTCTAGAAGTATAAGTTTTTGCGGTCCTGAGCTTAAATCCGTGCTCTCAAAATTTTCTGTAAACATTCGAATATACCATAAACATCAGATTTTGTTTTTGCACTCCAGAACACTTTTTTTTTTTAAGTTTGCTGGTGGACATTAAAAAAAAAATCTTACTAATGCAAATTATTTTTTTCCTTAAATAACTTTAGAGCTGAATCTAGCTTGAGAAGTACAGCTTTGTAAGTGTCTTAAATGGAAGGGCTTTCTCAACCACCAATTATAGCCTTGTTCTCCAAAATACATCTTACTAGAAGAGAAAAAAGACCTCTATCTTAGAACAGTGACTGAAAGACAGTAAAGCCTCTTTGTCATGATATTAAATGTGCAATTTTCTTCATCATTAAAAATCAAAATTTTCCTTGTCATGAGGCACAATCAGTTTTTGGGAATCAAATTACAAAATTGTAAATATTATCATAATAGTTAAATGCAGTCATCTCACCTAATAAGTTATATTTAATTACTAAAAATACCTTCATATTTAACAGCCAGGCAGGAAAAAAAATAGTACAATCTTCATATAAACTACAAGAGCATACATCTCTATTAATAATTTCAGAGATCCTGGACGTTTTCACCATATAAACTTGAAATATATATTTGAGCGTTCCCTTAAAACTAAGCTGTTGACACATATGTAAATAATGCTGTTTTCAAAATGAAAATTTAAAGCACCTAAGAGGAGGAGTAAAAATGCGTTAACTATGTTTTTGCTTCTCCAAATATTAAACTGCTGATAACCACTTCTCAGAAAATCCCTGAATATATAATATATATTTATGGCTTAGAGAATTTTTTTCTTCCCTTTAATTGTGATAGTGAATTCTGATTATGAATTCAGCACATATGACTATTTACACAATCTATAAACAGTGCTTACAAGAATGCAGTTCCAAGATTATCTCTACTATATAGTGTAAGTGTTCTGTTTTCCAGTTATTTACTGATGAGCTCGCACATAACATTCTTGGTTGTGACAACAGTCTGTGAATCGTCAGTGTTATCCGGAAGCTCAGCTGTGTCTTCGCCCAGGCATTCCACCAGGTCACAGCGCCAGGTTGTTGCTTGTTCTGGGTTGAGCTTTGGTTCACTGAGTGGTACAGGTTGAAGTGATGAAGTTCACGGGCTCTAACTTGGGCCCACGGATTCCTTCCGCACCCGAGAGCATGCTGTCTGTCTGAGGTGGACGAGGAGACAGTACGCAGCTGTGTCTTTCAGAGCTTTGGGGTTAAGTCTTTGAAGACAGTACAATACAGCGTTCCTCAGGTGTGTGTGGCATTTAGAAATCTGCTGGTCGGATCATCATGGTTGTGGCCTTGAGCGAGTAGCCCGATCCTTTCCAATAGTACCACTTAATCCCGTTGAATTTATTTGTGTTCTGCCTCTGTGGGTAGTACATTCCGTTCAAGTTGGAGGGACCACATGCATCAAACCACCAGCCTGTGAAAGTCAAACATGGAAGGAATTAGGAACTAGGTAACCCCAACTGTCTCACCAGGGATTTGGAAATTCTCGGCTAGTCCACTAATCACATTCCATGCATTTGAAGGAGGCAGATACTGTTGAGTGTACAATGTGCTGTATTGACAGCTGAGGAGTACGGTTTCCCATCTTTACACTGGTTAAAGCACAGTTCCATTATGGCACATGTTTTTACGAGCTCTCTTACTCCTTTTTTCTTGTGCTGTGTGGAAAGGCCAGTCATCCACAGTCCTGATCTGGTAAGCACACGGTACAGGTGAAAGAATGGCTAAGTCAAAAACTGAAGAATTTTTGGGTGACTCAACAGGATTACTTTCCAGTTCCAGCCACACAGTAGACTGGACGGATTCACGCTCCACTCCCCCTACCAAAGAAATTCTTTTTGTTTAAAATATAACAAATTTTAAGTACTCAGCGGAACTAGATTAAAAGGATATCTCTTAAGTTTCATAGACAAAAAGGAAATTTAAAGCTACAGTGGCACACTCACTAAGGTAAAGCCAGGGGCAGAGGTGGTGCTTGGCACCACAGCTGAGGAGGTGAGTCCACATCTACACCTGAATGCTAGGCTTGGGGTTTGAATGCTGTTACCTAGAACAGGAGCAGCCTGGAGGCCCTGGGTCTGTGAGGGGAGGGAATGACCTCAATCTACCTGCGTTAATCTGAATAAATCTTAAAAACACTGTGTTAGAAGGACACTTACAGGATGATGCCATTTATGTAAAATTTTAAAATACAGAACAAAATAACTATTATTGATATTTCCATTCATAGTAAAATAAATAAATAATGTGAATGAACCTCAATTCAGTGGTCACCTGAGGGGCAGGGGTTGGTAGGGTAGCTTTAGTTGTATCTGTGAAGTGTTATTTCTTTAAAAAATATTCTGATGCAATTATTATATTAATATTTATACATTGCACTGTGATCACCAATAATTTCCTCCAGGTGCCTAAATTCTTTAGCAGCTGCATGGCTGGAGTTGATTTGGTCAGTTTGATAAGACAATTCTGTGTGTTACTCGGAATCCTTAAAAATATTAAAGAATATTACAGATTTCTAGGTCTGTCCATTCAGGAGCCTGTTATTTGGCTGAACTATAGAATTTACTGTCCATGCAAAACTCTAGCTGACCATGGCTGGAATCTAACCTCTTTATCATTGAGACCTCCCCACTTTCTCTCTTGGGCTGCGTTTCTTCTCCCCAGTCTCTTTTCCACTTCCACTCTCAGCCCTAAATCTTGATTTGAGTAAATAAATATGTTGTTTCCTTGGTTATTAATGCACTTCCCCTACTCTCTCGAGAGGCTCATGGCATATGGGTGGTCTGAAGACCGCCGCCCTCTCGAGTGGACGGCTGGCTCAGTGCGGGAATGCAGACGGAGAAAAGGACCGGGTGTCTTTGGTCCCCTCACCCCGTGCCTTTTCCCCTTCCCATTGGCTTTAAAAAGGATTATTATGGTAGAATGTGGGAGACAGGCAGGTTTTACACAATCTATATAATAGCTTTCTCTCATAGAAGTTATTCTTGATATAATTATGGCTAATAGGGAAGACCTGTGTTGCCAATTATATTATATATATATATAAATATATTATCTAAGGAACTGTAGGACTGATTTCTGTAGTGGAGCCTAATTCTTTCAGTATTATTTTAAAGACATGAAAATTACTGAATTTTAAATTATTTTCATAAATAACTTCTTCCTTGGACTGTAAACAATTCTTAACTGAAGTGGGAACATACAATAAGCTTAGATCTCTTCCTTGCTTATGTAAAACCTTATAATTATAAACTATTTTGACCATAGCTCTTACCTTTGGTTTCCCTGGGTGAGTAATGGGTGGATTTTGGGGAACACAGTTTATGGTCTCCACGTATTAAACCTGCTTATTTCCTGTCTGCATTGCATTCAGTTTGTGCTTTTGGCAGAGTTTTTGTTGCTGTTTTAAATCTTTCGATGTTTTTAAAAACTAACTCGACAGTGACTGAGAGATTTGTCAGTCACTATTAACTGGTTCTGGCTATTCAATTTTTAAACTTTTAGAAATCAGAAGAATAAATTTTCTAGCAGTTGGTTCCTGTCATTGAACTCTTGCGTGTTTCTGAATACTAATTTAGCCATTTTAAGTGACTGTTACAACAGTTATTTGCTTATGGGTGTGTTTTCCATTTTTTTAAAAGAAGTCTGACATGGAAGGTTGAAAACAAGAAGAACCTGAAAATAAAAGCCTTAATTTAAAGTGGACAATCATTCATTTTAATTTGGTGCACTAAAAAAGTAGGTTGGTTAATTAGTTTCTTTGTGTTTATAAGTATTTGCTATATATTAATGAAATCCTTGAGGAAAAAAACCCGAAAACTGAAAATTCCTTGTTTGAACAATAAGTTGTTGGTTGGAAGCATTTCTATAGTAATGGATCTATATCACTGTTTGGGTTGCCGTTTTGAATTTTCAACCTTTTTAATAAAGCAACATGAAATTAAAGCATCTCTCCAACATCTGATGCTCAGCGAGCACAAACTCAGGAGAGCTTGCTGAATGTCACGTGTCTCCGCTCATCCCCAGGGCTAGGTCCTGAAGAGACACTGTTGGCCTGCTGACAATTCTAGCTCAATATCACATTCTTGCTTAAACTCAACAGTCTGAAAAAGTGAAAAACAAATGTCCCTGCATCGAGTGAGTGTGTCTATTTATGAAATGTGGACATTGTCACCAGTCACAGGTTGAAGTCCAAATAGCCGACCTTTCATTCTATGAAATTCTTCCTTGCCAACACAAATAGGAAGAGAGAAAAGCCATCCCACCTCCTGTGAGCATTTGTGAACATTTGCAAATACATTTGTCGTTGTCTGCGTCCTTTGTGCTAAAATCATTTCCTGGTTGGCTTATGCTGCTTATTTTGCCGGCTGTCCCTGTAAGTCCTTTAAGGTGAATCCTGTAAGCAGGCAAAGAAAAAAAAAAAAAAAAAAGAATGTAATTGGCTTGGGTTGTTGATTTACCATAGTGGAAAATTTTTTATAATGAAGAATTCCGTTCTACAGAAATGGGTCCTGTGCTGGTTAGTGCACTAATGCATACTCTGGACAAAATATTTTCACACTGGTATAAACAGGAACCAACTTATCATCAAATCCTTAGGCAAAGAGGAATGTTTTCGTGAAACCTTCAATGCATATCACTTGCACAAGCATCAGCAGGGACTTCAGGGCCCTGTAATTTATTTTCCTGCTGCTTTCAGATAAACAGAAGAGGGGAAAATACAGCGTAAGGGGACCCTCTTTCCAGACCTCCAGGCAATATCCTTAGAGAAGTGAGAGTCCTGAGCTGACTGGACAGCTTCAAACATCATTATTTTCAGTGGAGTGGTGGGGGTGGGGAGGGCAGCAGACAACAAGGAATGATCATTGCATTTGGAGTAGAAATCTACAGAACTGTGTGGAAAATAAATCCTTATGGCTGCTTTCCCTCTTTTCTTTATAGTATTGTCATAAGCCCGCTAGGCATTGAGAAAGGAATAAACATAACATTAAGCTAGACACTAGATAACAGCCCACACTTTCAGAAGATGGCAGAAATCTGGCTTGCACAGTGATCTGTGTGCCAGTGAGGAGAATGGAAGGGAAGGAGGAGGTATGTAAACGGCTTCAGGAAAGCCCATGGCTGATTGGCTGGGTACAGCTCAGAACAGGGCTCCACGAGGCAGTGTGTGACTGTGTTGGAACAGGGGCTGTGGGAGCCTGGCCTCCAGTTGAGTCTTCTTGTCCTGCGGATGCTGCAGTGTCAGAGGGAGAATTGTACTTTAAGCCTCCAAATGATGCTCGTCTTTGTAATACCTGCTCACATTTGCCAACCACCACCTTGGAAGGGATATAATTTCCAAGAATTCATGTTAGAACAGAGGGTGGAGAAGAGAGGAAAGGTTCACCAGGGATTCACTCTAACCAGGCTATGCCAGGTACTTTCAGGGGCATGCGCACCAAATGCCCATACCAACACCAAGAAGCAGGCATTACTCTTGATTTTGTATATAAAATCATCGAGGTTCAGAGATAGGAACTCGTCCAAAGTCACATCTTGTACACAGTAGAGCTAGGATTTGCACCGCATGCATCTGACTCCTCTGTGTGGTTCCTCCTTGGTGCACACCTTAACAGGGATGTTTGTTTATTGAGGAGGTAGTTGTGAAAAAGATGGCAGCAGGGAGCATATCAAATGAGGGTCCATAAAGCGTTAGTTCTAGGTAACTTTTGTGTTAATGACTTAGATTTAAAATTGTTTTTAATATTGTAACTCTAGAAATTTGATCATAAGGCATTGACTGAATTTCTGAATTTCACTATTATCCTCATGTTTCAAAAATGGCCCTGGCCCCTGGCACAGCCTCTAAATACCTGCTACAAAGCATTTGTATAAGTTCTACTCATCATTAGGGTTTTTTTTTTTCCGAGGAAGATCAGCCCTGAGCTAACATCTGTCGACAATCCTCCTCTTTTTGCTGAGGAAGACTGGCCCTGAGCTAACATTTGTGCCCATCTTCCTCTACTTTATATGTGGGATGCCTGCCACAGCATGGCTTGATGAGCGGTGCCATGACCGCACCCGGGATTCGAACCAGTGAACCCCAGGCCGCCAAAGCGGAACGTGCACACTTAACCGCTGCGCCACCGGGCCGGCCCCATATCATTAGGATTTTGAGTTCATGTAAGTTCTACAGATCGTCAGGATTTCAAAACACTTCCATTTCTTTCCAGGCCCTTCTCATTAATTATAGATATGACTGAGACAAACTGTTCCCTCACTTTTCCTCCTTTTGACTCCCTGTCTCCTTAGAACAATTTCAGTTCTTGTGGAACTCATTAAATTTCCTCTAAGGTGGGCAAAATAAGGGAGGATACTATTTTTTGTTAGCCTCTCTTATAAAGATTGTATACTTTTAGATCCTATTATGTGGCCCGTTGGTTTGAAGTTGCTTTCTTTAAAAATTTGGTTATTAAGAATAGCCACATTTTTGAAATTGCTTTAAATTGGTATCAGTTGCTTTTATATTACAATGAAGTGAAGGAAAAGGGAACGCAGCATTTAATAATGAAATCTCAGCATTTGTATACAACTGCCAGAATGCTTCTGAAAAGTGACCAGTTTTTAAGGTTTAATGTACAAATAGTTTTTAATTTTGATAAAAAGAATCATTTTCTATTGGTGCATTTATCCATTCCTTGTAACATGTGTTTTTCAGTTTTCCAACATTTGGGGAACATTTCTTTGGTAAAAAACAACTCAGCTGCTACATACAGTTGGCATTATGAAACATTTGTAGTTATTATAAGTTTTAGCCTTATCACAGTTTCTTATCACATTGACATGTTTTATTAGGCTAATAATTTTCTTGATGTAATATCTGCCTTACGCTGCCAAGTATTTTAAACTGAGCTTTAAACAAATGTGTGCTTTTTTAAATGGCATATCCAAAAACTGATTGGATTTCCAAAGGAAATATCTGTTAAGAACCATTTTACTTTAAAATAGTTTTATAATGTCAGCGTACAAGGGTAATGACCCATTCTGTAAAATCTTCTTATGTAAACAGTTTAATCCTTAATTTTTGTGTTTCTTTCTTTTTTTTTTTTTTAATTCTTCTGTTGTAGATTCCTAACTGTTGCCAGTTGAAAAAATATTTAGCTTGGAGGTAAAACAATGACCAACCACTCGCATCTAAAAATTCATTGAAGTGCTGATCTCTTTGGAGTCCACTTGGAGCTGTAACGAGGCCCACCACCTCTCTTTCCATTCATCTGGGTCATTGCCTCTCTGAGAGAGCCCTGCTCTTTCTATAATGAGAGTTGATGGACTGTGTTTCACTGACTTTTTAAAAGTCAGGTCAATGCTTGTTGTCCGTTGTCTGTGTTCAAAACATGCTTCTGAACTTTGATCCACTGTTGATGAAGCGGGACTTACTGGACATTCTACAGTTTTCAGGTAGTTGTTTGGGCAAGCTGACTTTCGGTCCATTTTCCCATGCTGTCCATTGTGACTCTCCCCGGGAAGCCAGCTCAAGGACTTTGAAGTCATGTTTATTTTCCAAACTATTCAGATGTTGGAATTTCTGTTGAGCAGGGTCTGAGTTGGGCATTAATGAGATTTAGATGGGGCTGTAGGCCAGATGATGACTATTTTCTCTGATGTTCCTATTGAACCTCGTTTGTTTATTTCTGACCTTAAGAGTAGGTGTTTCAGAATATGTGATTCACGATCACCTAACACCACCGTCTGTGCTCTTTAGGCTCCTTCAGGGCTCCGTTGGTGACTAAACTGTTCTGTTGTGCCTCCTCAGATCAGTTCCTTTGATGCCACCTGATGCACAATCTCACTTCTGTCTCTATCACTGCACATGCATCTCTGGAAGTTCTGTATAACAGCGTACACACGTGTGTACACTTGCCTTACAAGGTGCTAGCCTTTCAATCCTCTCATGGCTCTCTGTCTCTACTCTCATGGCATTTTAGAGCCAGAAAGTAAATTCCGAGTCAAGGTTGCCCATGCTTTTCTTGGAACATTTGAGATTAGGGCCGCCAAATTGGTGGCACAAGGCAAATTCTGTGGGAGTGCTGAGAATCAGCAGTGCTTTCTACAACAGAGAGCAGAGGAGCTGACTGACTGACATCCTGCCTAATCCTACCACCTTTAAACTTGCAACTCATCCTGACTTTGGGATGGAACATAACGATGGAATGTGCTTAAACTACAAAAAGGTAGATTTAACTTTTAAAACCTCTTGGAAGAAAACAATACAGTCATAGGTATGCATCTGTTATGATATTGGCATGACATTTTATTATAGAGACACTAAATGCAGGTATCCTACAAACAGTGATTGAATGCCCATTATCTTCAGGACAGGGCTCATCTATACTTTGAGGATATGCAGCACACGCCATGGACAAAATAGTGCCCTCATGAAGTTTCCCTTAGACTGTTAAAACCAAAGTTAGAATTTTAAAATGAGAGAAATTTACCTAAAGGCAGCAAAGAACTCTAACAAACAAGGTGTTTTTCCATTTAGGATAGTCTAATAAGAGTAGTTTAGATCCTGATTAATACAACGGGGTTCTCATTTTCTGGAGTAATCCCCCAGTAAATCCTTTAACTTCCTTCAGTTACCTATAATGGACCTACCTGTAATTGAATTCTTCACTTGAGAGATAGAAGTGTTCGTACAGTGAATAAGCCTCGTTCCCTTCCCAGTCTTTAAGGTGTATTTTAAGCACGTAGCGTTGCTGATTAGTCACTTGTGAAACAAACTCATTTCCCAGCCAGTATTCGCCCGAAGGGTTCCCAAATCCCTGGAATCCAAGTCATAAAATTAAATTACCGCATGTATTTTTTCGTCACGTATTTGAAATCAATAGTCCATCAATGTGGCATGGTATAACTATCAAATATTCAGCAGAAATTCCTTCCTGGACTGTGAAAATCTGGGTTCTTCCGTAGAAGAAAGTAGATTTTTTTAAGGGTCAATTTTAAGAAACAAAGCTGTTACTGGAAGAAAATTAGTATTAGAAAAATTAGAACCACTTGGGGAGCCACCAATAGCAACATAAGCAGAAGCAGCGAAGTCCGTCGACATGGGAAGAACTGTGAAACAGTTGGCTTACCCTGAAGTGCTGAGCCTGCCATTAAAAATAAGCCTAGCACCCGCATGCCTTTGTTTTTACATAGAGTTTACGTTACAGTGACAGGGCCATTCTTTAATGGGGAGACTGAAACAGCAGTTAAAAAGAACCCATTGGTAAAAAAAAAATAAAATAAAATTGTCAAAAGTCATTGGTTAGTTGTGGATTTGTGGTGAAGTTTCTGCAGATCTTGAGAGTTAGCTTTCCCAAAGAAAATTATTTTCAGATGTTTTAAAGAGTATTCATACCGCTTTATATTCTTTCCACGTCCTCTGAAAATCAACACTGCCATCTTCACGTCGCTGGATAATGGTCCACCCGCCTCCACCAGTTTCCATGTCACAGTAAGCCTGCCAAGGGGAAGCTCACCGTTATACTGTGTGAGAAACGTCGTGACTCATGTCTTCATCTTAAATAACAGAAACGAGATGAATGCAGATACCTAGAACAACATTTGTGCTGATAGGGTTCTCTGGGGTAAATCTTTGTGGTCTTCCAAGAAACAGATGGTTTTAAATAAATGGAAAACTAGGAATTTAAAATGATGGTGAAAAATAAACAGTAATATAACACGACGTGTTGATGAAAATATCACTGTCTTGTCATCATCTCTTCTAGGCTAAAGACCCACCCAATGGCTGACCCAAAGATCGTTGTTCCCTAGAGATTCATTGTGAATGGGACAGACTGGCTCCAAACCTCTCCTCTCCAACCAGTAGAAACCTGTCAGTTGGAGTCCAGAGCCCTGAAAACCTATAGGATAGTTGCCAGTCCCTATCAGCTCTGCAGAGAGTTATAGAAAAGGATCCTCTCGTATCGTAGGGTTTTCAAGACTCCAGTTATATTATTCTGTGGGGCTATTAGGCTTCCTCCATGTAGGATAAAAGTTGGGTTGCTCAGTTCATCCCTCAGTACGAGGGACCTAAGTCGTCCAGGGACTGAATATGGTGGATGTGACCTGAGCATGGCCTGGCAGCTCTAGTCCACAGATCATGACCTCAGGCTTCTTTGCACTTTACTCACTGCCCATGGCATTTCTCTTCCCAGCTCTTTTTATTCCTGCTTTTAAACTGGCTTCGTGGGTATAAACTTTGTTCAGAACACAAAATTCTTTCTTGGGCTAGGAGCATGCATGCTCAATTTCAACTGAGCCAGAGTTTTATTATGAAATTAAAAACCTCTGAAAATAAGATTACATAAATAGTTTTAAATAATGAGATTATAGTAGAACGAAAAAGTTTTCCAGAAAGTTAAATTTCCCTACAGCATTCAAGGCAGTAAATATGAAAGTTAAGGTTCAAAACCAATTGGAAATATTCTTCCTTTGTTGTTTTCCATGGGCTTTGAGGGAATAATGGAGATAATTATGGCAGAGTAAGTTTAAATGTGAACTATTCTGCATTTGGGACTTAAAATCCTAGAGAATGAGGGCTAGAGGAGAACCAAGGCCTGCTCTTTTATTTTAAGCAGCTTGCCTGATGTCTCATTGCTAATGGAATAGAGAGTTGCAATTGGAACCCAGTGCCCTGTCCTCCAGCAGGTTTTGCTCCACCACTATTCTAGTCTCTCTCCATGAAGGTCACTTGGCCCACACCACTTTCCTGATGATCCTCATGTTTGGAGACATATTTTGCATTAAAGAAAATTACATTTATTAAGAATAAAATGATTTCCCCATTTTAAATTAATCAGGCATGTAAAATTGATCTGCTTAAGGTAATCCCTTATTACCACGCTGTATTGATATTATTATTATTAATTTTCATTATTATCATAGCTATGCACCACTCTCTTCCAAGCACTGTGTTAGGTACTTTGCCTATATCATCTGTAATCAGAGTTGCTGGGATACGATAATTCTCCATTTTTGAAAAGAGAAAAAATTTGGTAAAGCTAGATTAATTTGATCAGAGACATTCAGTTGTTAGGTGGAATACAGGATTTGAATAAGGTCTCTTTAATTCCTAATTCTGTAATGTTTTTTCTACTTTACTATGCTGCCAGAAACAGAGAAACTTGACCCTTTTGTTAATAGGCCAAAAGTCCCTCAAGACAGCTCCAAGTTGAAATCGGTTCATGAGTAATATTGCTGCTTATTTGCCTGTGGTCCACAAAATGGTCAGTATTGCTCACTTCTATCACTATATCTTTTTAAAAAAAATCCATTTAGTAAACCAGCTGAATAAGCTACATCAGTTTGAGGAGTCATGTGTGTACACAGAAGTTAGTTCCCCTCTATCCTAAGTGACGTGCTAGTGGGTGGAAAGAATTAATATGGTTCTTAGTGATCGTATCCTTGTTCCAAGCATATTTGATTCTTTGGTGTCAAAATCACCATTATGAAGTTACTGATTTTTAAATCAGAGAACAAGTCCATCTTGTTATGGAAATCAGAGTCAGTACTCGAATGGCTGGGACTCACTACCAGAGCATAAATGATTTGAGCCATGCTGTTCTCTAACTCCATCAGGGACAATGATAAGATTATTAGAACATTCTTAATATTACTTTGTCCAGATTAAAAAAAAATACAAGAGGGGCCGGCCCCCATGGCCGAGTGGTTAAGTTCGCGCGCTCTGCTTTGGTGGCCCAGGGTTTCGCCAGTTTGAATCCTGGGCGCGGACATGGCACTGCTGATCAAGCCATGCTGAGGCCGCGTCCCACATGCCACAACTGGAAGGACCCACAACTAAAAGTACACAACTGTGTCCCAGGGGGCTTTGGGAGAAAAAGGAAAAATAAAATCTTTAAAAAAAAAATGAGAGAGTTTATAAAAACTGAAGTATTATGGTTAATTGCATCATGAAACTTTGAGGGAAAGATCGTGTTCAAATAGAGTTATGCATGTTGCCAGAGGTCCTGAGTGAAAATGATGAAGTTGATTATATCAGGAGCAGAGAAGCAGAAGTCCTCAGTGATGCCCAAGACTTCACCGCTCCAATTACAGCAAACCTGGGGCAGTGCATACTTTTGGTTAGTGCACTATTGCATGGTTCAGGGAGCTGATATCTTGCTCTAAATCTTGATGTCTTTCAGCAAATAATGCCTGATTGAAATGTTACGCTTCAGCTCTGAGGCCATGGTGAATGACTGATTAGACAGCAAACACATAGATAAACATTAGGAGACAGGTATCCTGTGAAATTTAGGGAAAGAAACTATTGTGTCCTAACTAGGAAAAAAACGTGCTCTAATGTTTCTAATAAATGCCTTCTTGCAGTGTCTATCTTGTACAAAAACTTAATGAATTTTTCAAAAATGAAATATGTAGGCCCTTTTAGCAAAGATCTGCCCAAAGATCTTTTGAACCTTGTTTTCTTGAGTTAGATGAAACAGGGCAAAATTTGGTCCCCTGCCATAGTCTTGGGGGCAGTAGAATGAGAACACTTCCTGCTTATTGAATGCGTGCTAAGTAGCTGGTGCTGTCCTGGGTACCTCCATCATCACCTCAAAACTGCTCTTTACTACTGGGGGTATTATGTCATGCTACAGATTAGGAAACTGAGGGCTCACACAGGTTAAACGACTTGCTCAGAGGCACGAATTCGCAGAGCCGGAATTTAAACCCAAGTCTGTCCAGCTTTCTCTTCCTGGATCAGATTGTGAGTTAGGGAGTCTGGAAGGGAATCTAAAGGTAACTTAATCTGGACCATTTATTTTAGAAATGAGAAAACTGAGGTTTTGAAAGATTGTTATTCCCTGCTGTGGTAAATGAGTTATTTTTACTGCACGTGTTTAAAAGGAATATAAATCCTAATATTTCCAACCACAACCTGAGACTCACGTCATCCCAGAGTGCTGTATATTTTCATCTTCTGTGAGGCCATTGGGTTGGTATAGTGCACTGGGGTGGGAACATTGCTCTAAGTGAGAAAAGCACTTATCCAGCAGTAGGATAGTACTGTCCAAGTGGTGATGGTCCTTCTGGATTTGCATTGGTAGCATTCACATTTTATTCGTATCCTCTATCCTCCTCTTGTCACTCCTGTCCCTGTTATTTCTGGGCCAGGAAGAGACTAACATCTGGTGACAGACAATAGCATGCAAAGAATTGTCATGAAAACCAGATTGCAAAGGGGATTGAAAGGCTTATGTAGGGTCTGTTCATTACTTTTTCATCCGCATGGACTACTTGGGTTTTTTCCTCTCCCAATTCACTGCTTCTAGGGTGCTAGGGACATTAACTGATTTCAAGGTTGATTTAAGGCAGCATGAATGAATTAGAAAGATTGCTTTGGAAAGTATTATCTTGAATAGTACAATATTTATCCTTTAAATTCATAGTCAAGGTATATGTTACTATTTCAAATTTCATATCTTTAAACCCTTAATGCCTGCATTTTTAAAGTGTTTTTCTTTATTACCATCTTAAGTACAGACGATAATACTGGATTCAAAGAGATAACACTCTTCCAGGGGCCTCTAAAATTTCCACTCGATGCAGTCTCTAGTGTCTTTTCTGTAAGTGTTTACTTCAGTTCTCTGTGTAGCTGCTGTTACAGTGAGATGCAGACTTATAGACATTTAATATATGCAGTCATCCACTCTTTACATAACACTTTACACTGATTCTCATGTGATATTATTTTACCTAATCAAACTTCTAAGAGAAGCCACATTGAAATATTTCCTGGGGAAATGATTTTTTTTCTTTCTTATCTAAATCTCAATGTCTCCCAAAGCAACTTCGGGAACCATACTCAGTGAGTAACCCAGAATAACTAAAGAGAAATTGAGTTAAGCTATACACTAGCTTCTCCTGATGCTAAGTTCTGGTTGTTAGTTCACTGTCCACACAGTATGGAGCTTACACCTTCAAGTAAACTCCATGCACTTGGGAAGAAAATGAAAGTCTTCCAGCCTACATTAGATGGCATAAGAATGGCCTGCCCCAGCGGTCCTCATGGTGTGGCCTGCAGACTCCTGGGGGTCCCTGAGAGCCTTGCGGCAAGTCCACAAGGTTGGAACTGTTTCCATAATAACTACGACGTTCTTGGCCTTTGACACTGGGGTGGCATTTTCCTGGATGGTACAAAGGCACTAGTGGGTGACACTGCTGGCGCCCTAGCGTGGATCAAGGGAATAGTACAAACCGGGCTAGAGTCACTGTACTCTTCAGTCACATGCTCGCGCTTGGGGGGAACAAAGCAGTAAAAATTAATTTTATTAAACTTCTACTGCTGAGTGCATAACTTTTTATATTCTCTGTGATGAAATGGGAAATGTGTATAAGTCACTTCTGCACACGAAAGTACCACCGTTGTCCCAAAGAACAACTTCTGTGTGATTGCCTTAGTTGTGAGCTGAATGAGGCCTTTTTTATTTGGATAGAATACTCTTGTTACTTGAAATAACAATTGAAAGACAAACTATGGTTATTCGAACATTGGTATTTGGAAGATATTTTCTTTAAAATTAATGAAATGAGGGGCCAGCCCCATGGCCGAGTGGTTAAAGTTCCATACACTCCACTTCGGCAGCCCAGGGTTTGCAGGTTTGGATCCCAGGCATGGACCTCCTCCACTGGTCACCCATGCTGTGGAGGCATCCCGTATACATAATGGAGGAAGATTGGCACAGATGTTAGCTCAGGGCTAATCTTCCTCAGGAAAAAAAAAAGAGGAAGATTGGCAACAGATGTTGGCTCAGGGCGAATCTTCCTCGCTAAATAATAAATAAATAAAATAAAATTAATGAAATGGGTCTGACACTTCAAGGAAAACAACTGACAGTCTGCACGATGAAACCAAATGCAAGGAGAATATAAGATAGATACGTCTTACGTAGAAGATAGATGTATGTAATAAGATATGTATTTCTTCATCATTAATACCATGTGGCTGTTCCGTGCACAGTGATTGGACTTAGAGCCCTTGGCAAGTACTTTTTGTGAGGTAGACAGTAAATGTCTGTTGCTTTGCTTTGAGTGGAGTTGGGGAAGCATGTGGGGTGTGTGAACTATACTCTGCAGTTCCTCCACTTCTAGAATGACCTGCCTACAGCCAGGGAGTTAAAAACCGGAGACGAATCCCTTACCTTTATCTCCTCCGTGGAATTAGGGAACGTTAGCGTGTAGATGCCATTGGTCGTTAGTCCTGATTTGAATGCTTCCGCACAGTCTCTGAAGATGATCTGTTCCTCCTTAGCAGCAAAGGAGTTCTTAGCTGCTTTTAAAAAAGAGGAAAGCATTGAAATGGCATTCATGAGAAGATAAAAGTCTATTATTTCGAGATGCACTCAGTTGCTAAGTTTTCTTACGTTTGAATTCTCACAATAAGTAAAAAGGATATGCCAGCTTTTTAGCCTTTCCAAAAAAGTTACCCTTTCAGCATGTTTTGTATTAATTCTCTAAGATTGTTACCAAAATCCATACTTCCTTTTTTATCATCAACTACATGGAATGCAAATACTTCACGATCAGCTACAATAAACTATTACTTTTTAAAAATCTTTCATCTTGAGTGGAATCCGATAAACTTATTACAGAAGAACATACCTAAAAGCAGTGTGAGCTCCACAGTGGCCACCTCACAGCCCAGTGGTCATTAGCCTGTCCAGGCCGTAGTATGTACTTTTTTCCTTTTTGTATATCTGAGGCCATGTCTTTATACATCTCTTTAGACTACTGGGTGAAGACATTTAGTTGTCTTTGGATTTTTAGCAGCTGCCCCATAATTGTTGTGTTAAAGAGGAACCTAACATTTCTTTGTCTTGGAACTTCTTCCTGTGAAAATTCTAGGGCTATGAAATTCCTTCAGATTTTTCTCTGCTTTCAACATTTAGACTTCCCAATCCTTTTTGGCCCGGTCAAAAAAATGTGTGTGTATGTCTATGTGTGCTCTTGGACGCATTTGTTTATATTTCATTGTAGAGACTTGCAGAGCAGGAGTCTCGGGATGGGGTGGTGTGGACAGGGTCACACCTGCTTGTCAGCTAGAGGCACAGTGCGGAGACCAAAGCCCCTTCTGGGGCTCTTTGTCCCCAGCTCGTGTTTTCTGCCAGGATTTGAGCTATGTGATTTTCTCTGTGTGGGGTCATCAGAGGTAACACCTCATTCTCTTGATCCCACCAGACAATGTCAGATGATTGGCTTTTCCTTTTTGATGAATGTGAAAAAAATACAATTTTTCTAAATTATAGGAGAGTGAAACTCTAGTTGGAGGGCACATATTGCAAACTGGCAGCCCAGGGTGAGACCTACCACTCAGCATCAAGATCGTGCCACAGTTTTTGTTTGTTTGTTTCCTTGTTTGTTATCACATTAAAATTGTGATAACTGCCGGACTCAAGGAAAATGTGAGAACGTGTTTCTTATGAAAGTGAAGACTATCTCTACATGTTTCACATGTGAAGTTTATCTCTGTCAAAAGAATACACGTCAAAAAGACATTATGAAGAAACCATGGTAAGAACCAAACCCAATTTCTTTAAGAAAAAAACTAAAAAGTACCACAAAGATTATATATCACATCTCTGTTAATAACCTAAGATGCATCCCTTCTTCCTCTAATAACTAAGAGAAGTTGAAAGGTAAAACAGTAATAATGAAGGAAAAATATACTTAAGGATGTGGCGAGAGAAGGGAACTAGCATTTCTTGAGTCCCAATTTTATTCTGGTTACTATAATAATATCTCATTTAACCTTCACAGTAATCCTATTGTCTAGTATTATTTTTCCCACTTAAAAAATTAACTTGCCCAGCTTCATACATCCAGTTAATGATGGAACTAACTCAAAGTAGGCTCTTTGGGCCCATGAATCAAAACTATGTTTGGGGTCTTTGCTTCATAATAATTAATTGGTATAAATATGCATTCCCCCGCCCCTCGTCTTCCTCCTTCTTTTCAATTGCTTTTATACTGAGACCCTATAAAGCTTTCATATGAAATTTGTAAGAGAAATAGTGCCTTTTCTGAAAGATGAAATTTTTTTTTTAAATTTTGAGAGTTTCACTAACAGCAATTAAAACTGAAGAAAAATGATATGTAAATGTTACTTACAGTTGGGTGTCGATATCATAGTCAATAAATTATGAACTGTCTCCATCAGATCATGTTGCTGCTTTTGGAGGACTGAATTATTCACAGTCGCAGTCACTAATTGTTTCTCTAGTTCCTCAATGATGGAATTTTGCTTGGATACTAACACCTGGAGCTGGTCTTTCTCTTCTTTTATTGACCGAAGTTGAACTATGTGCTTGTCTTCCATATCTAGTACTTTCTTTTCCAGGAAACTTGTAAAGAGAATAATTGTAGTTAGTGAAGGGTGTTCTGATGACCATCAAAGCCAAGTGCTTTATAGACATCTAATCAGTTTCATATACAGTTGTTTATATTTATTGAATTTCTACTTCTCAAGGGCACTCTGTTTAGATGTTAAAGGAGTTATAAAGTAGCAAGAACTCTGAAGAAGCTCAAGCTTGCTGAGATGACATTCATGGATGTGACAAAGCTTCTGTGTCTCCATTGAGGAGAAAATACTCTGGTGAGAACGTAAGGTCCATGATTCAAAGTTATCACATGGAGTGCATTTGAAGACTAGTTTCAGTGAAGAGGGATGTGGACATTGAGAAGGCATCCTCGGCGATAGGGACACATGTGGGCAAGTGGAAAGAGCCCGAGCTGAGAACCTCAGCTCCGTACAGGACTATCTGAGTTACCCGGGCAGGCCATCCTCTCTCTGGATCTCAGGTGGATATCCACCTAAGTGAATATCCACCTATAGAAATAAATCTCTATGTAAAATGAAGGCATCAGATTAGATGATAATCTCTGATGCTGCTCCTAGTTCAAATAATCTGTAAGTCTATCATGGCTTTGTGTCATGGGCAGTAACATTTTCTGAGTCTTCAGCTCTGCAGACAGCGTTACTCATCTGAGGAACTGACTCCCTATTGTGGGTCTTGCCTATAAGCAGTAACAATCAGTCTTAATCATTATTATTAGAATTCAACTGCAGCCCTTAAATTTATCGCAGCCCAGTGGTCACTGTGCATCAGTATATGACAGTAAATATACCGTCAACAGAACAGGTCAGTAAATAATGTTACCTTAATGCAGTCTTTTGCGTTTGACTTTCATCAGTTTCACCATATGCACTTTTCAACTATTATTGCTTGATATTCTTCTTGATATCAGTTAACTTATTTTTTTAATTTATATATCACTTTCATTGATTTAAAAACCAGAATGACTTACCATAAGCAGAAGATAACCTAAAAATAAATACGTAAGGTTTTTCTGTTTCCTATCTAAAATCATTTCTAGTATAGGTGTATAGGCAATATGCTTTGGGAAACAAGTATCCTACAACGCTTTGACCTAGACAATTAACATAAAATATATGGGGCTTTTTTTTTTTGGTAAGGAAGACTCTCACCCTGAGCTAACATCCGTTGCCAATCTTCCTTTTTTTTGGCTTGAGGAAGATTGTCCTTGAGCTAACATTTGTGCCAGTCTCTCTCTATTTTGTATGTGGGATGCTTCCACAGCATGGTGGATGAGTGTGAGTAGGTCCACACCCAGGATCTGAACCTGTGAACCTCGGGCCACCAAAGTGGAGCACACGGAACTTTAACCATTCTGCCACAGGGCCAGCCCCAATGGGGCATCTTTAAATCATTAATCTATGCTGCCTTCAAAATGATGATGCTGAAATTTGTTATCAACCATTTTTGTTGTTTTTAATATTCTATGAGGAGGCACAAAGATGTGACAATCACATGGTCCAGAGTGTGAATGAGAGTTAAATGCTCTGGGATGGATATTAAAAAATAAACAAACAAACAAAAAACTTTAGTCTCTTTCTCCCAAACCTATACCAGTCACATCCTGATCTAAAAGATTTAATCTTAAGATTAAATGCAAGCGTGTATTGAAGAGTTAAGCCCAGCATCAGGTCACCCCAGACCAGGCTGGCTCTGAGAGCAGCTCTAGTCACATAGTGAGTACAGAAACACAGATCATTGAATCTTAAAGCTCTAAGGAGTCTCGGAGATCATAACTGGAGCAACATTTTGCAAAATGAAGATTAGGACCTATTAGTGGCTTGTGAAATCAGTTTAGTGAGTCACAATCAACATTTTTTTAATGAGAGGAAATTAAATGGATAAAACAGATGAGAATCGAGTGCAAACTCATAGCAAGAACTTTGCACATTGCAACAAATACCATGGTCAATACTGTCAGGTGGTAGAAGACAGGAAGTGGAGCAGCATGAGGTATGCGTGCATTGTTTGAATTTTGCTCATTTGCATCTTGTTGGTTTTCTGATACAGGAGGATCAATTTGATCATCACTATAAAAGTTTGACTCAGGTACTGCCTTGTATTAACATAGTTCGTGGTCAGTTGATAAGTGTGGGGAAATATCCTGTGCTGGCAAAAATATCAAGGCTGAATCGTGTTTCTTTTGAGAGTTTTTATTGCCTCTCTTCAGAAGGGGACAGTGTCAATGGTAGAACTTTTCAATGACAATAATCACAATTCAATTGAACTGGCACAAATAGCCCCTAAATCCATCATTTATTGTTGGAAGAAAAAAAGAATGATAAGATGAAAAGATGCATAGTACTTTGAACTTCAGCTGGTGACTCTAAATGTGTTATAGTGGCAATCTTCAGCAAAATGTTGGCCCTACTAAGTACTCTGACTTCATTTGAACCTGTTCTATGAAGAAAGCAATTGTGCTTTGGGGGAATTATTGAAGATTATTTAAAATATGCTTTGTCAAATGTGCAAAACATTGGCATATTTTTGTAATGATGATCTTGCAAATGAAATCTTAAGACTAGTCAAAATTTAAGGCACCTAAAAACACAGCATGCCAAACTCATTGAAAGATGTAAAATCTTTGGCACAATTTTCTTATTTTTATTTATTAATAGCAGTTGATGAAGAAACCTTACTATTGTCATTTCATTTCATATTTATGACAAAAGAGAGTATAATTTCTGCAGCTGCTAAAAAGATTATTCTTCCTGCAGGTGTAGATTTGTTACATATGACTTTTGTGATGTATCAGCTGATAAAAGCTGTACCTTTTAGTATCTGTACTAGGGCCAGTCACTCAGAAACAGTTCTTATGCAACTCTAGTCTGAGTTAGACTTTTACAATCCAAGTTGTGGAACACTGCTGTTGCAAGTCACATAAAATTTTAGTTTGTTAGATATGTTTGACAAGGTGGTTTTGTGGAGGAAATGTTGTGATGTTTAAATTGAATTTCATACAAAACTAGATTTGAATTATTGGAAAAGCACATTATTGGTCAATATGAATTAAACTGGGAAATACTATGAAGGACTGAAGTGAAAAAAATATGAAGGATCATTTTTACTGACAATTTGAATGTTGTAGGATACTAAACTAGAAACGTAAGGCAGTAACAATGTTCAGTACTAGGGTGGGTTCAGCAAACTGGACTCAAAGACATTATTGTTCTGGCAAGTGACAGAAGTAATTACCCAGCCCCCATGTCTTCCCAACATTACTGCAACATATTGAAGAAAACCTCATTAAATAAGACCATTTTAACAAAGTGAAATATCTCAATTATTGATCTCAAACTTTTATTTATCACTTGGCAGAAGGAAAAATTGAAACATTAAAGAAAAATAATTGGATAAAAAAAATCTATTTGCTTTTCAAAACCCTAAATCAATAATAAGTTAAACCTGTTACCTAAACAACAGAAAGAATTAGTTTAGCTTAGTTCCTGATTAACGGGAAAGAAGGATTATAACACAATGTTTATCGTCATTTTTGGCTAAGAATAAAGAATTACTTAAATTGTAAGATAGAAAGAGTATATTGTTGCCTGATTGTTCTCCATGTGATATTTCCATGCCTTGATCAGAAACAAGGAAATAAGCACAGTAGGTGTGTGAATACAATTATCCTCATATGTCCCTGACTGGAACAGAGCTATGAAAACAATTCCCACGCATCACCCATCATTTCTGCTTTTGTGTTGCTTTTCTTGGGATTTTTCTATATTTTATTTAAACATTAATACAATCATGTTTAATATTAACTTTTGCTTTTGCCTTATATGTTTTAAGAGTAAAGATTGCATCATGCAATGTGCATTGGTTTATAATATAAGTGTAGTTTTTCTGCTGTAGATTATTTTGCATTGGAAATAACTGAGTGCCCTAAGGCAAAGAAGCTTGGTAACGTTAATATTAAAATGCCTAGGCTAGTGTTACTTTTGTTTCATAATACTGGCTGTATTTTTTTATAGGTTAACATGAATAATATTGAGGCAGTTCAGAGGATTTCTGTAAGAGAATCTTTAAGGGCCCAGAGAATGAAAAACAAAATTGAGGACTGTGTGAGAAGGTGCATGCCATTTCAATATTTTTTCCAAACTCTATCCCTACCTTTCCCTCACAAGGTTTCTGATCCTCACACTACACGTTAAGAAATTCCGTATTTTGGAATCCATGCTTGAATATGAAATAGGCTTTCATATCTAGAAAGTGTGTGATTCTGGATTATAAATGTTTTTGTACTTTTATTACCTGTTCTTATCTTGCAATTTGTTTATTTCACTGGTCTGATCCAAAATCTGTTTTTCCAATTTGTTTGTAGAAAGAGAATGTTCCAGAAGCTGAAGTTCAAGTCTTGTTGTCTGATTTAATACCTAAATATAACAAAACAAAATTCCTATTTATCATTTTTAAAATTAGGTATAACTTCCTTTTAATTAAGTTATCTAAATTATAGGAAAACATAAATGAAACATTATTTAACCAAGCATCTTATTTTGGCATATTTTTCATTTTCAGAAAAGGCTTGATGTCCTGGATTACATGAGAGTGCATTAAACATTTTTTCACCACGTCTTTATTTTGGAAAGTGTTTAATAGTTCTGGACAATAATGTTTGTGTCAAATAATATAATGTTATTTTTCTTGTTCTGCATGGTTTATCATTTCTTTTCACACAGTGAGAGAAGTGGGAGTGTAAAATGGTCATATTTAATATATCAGAAATTGTTGATAAATGAAAAAAGGTTTTGCCTCTGCTCAAAACAAAATGCTCTTCTGGTATTTGTTTGTCAGTAGACAAAGTATCTAGAAGTCACAAGCTTCCATTCTCTAATAATACAGTTCATTTTCAGCCCAGCAATTCCTAGTTTGTATTCACTTGTTTAGCCCTTTATGCTTTTTTTCCTTTTCCATTTCTTCTTCCTATTTTAAAAATCTTGTCAACCAATTCAGAAACAATAGCATATCAATATAAGTGGGCGCTCAGTTTTGCTTTGTGGGTCTTTCTGACATATACCATGTGCAGTATCGCTGTTCCCATTGTGTTCGAACAACTTTAAGGCCGAATTCTTTAGCATTTGGCTGCCTTTTAGCAGGAAGAATCTATTACTCATATCCTCTGTGTCATGCTTATTCAGGATGTGATATCACGTGTAAGTGTAAGGCAGAATTGTTGCCCAGGAATTAGGGTCCTTGAAAGAAGCATTGTTTGTTCGGGGTCTGTGTCATTCATAAAAGGGTTGGCCTGGCCCCACTGTGCAGGTTTAGGGACAGTCCAGTCCTTAGTCAACGCTGGATGCATTCGTACCATGAACACTTTTCTGTGAATGAATAAAGGCATTGGCTGATGTAAGGGATGGGTTTTAATATTAAAAGGGATGGGTTTTAATATTAACACCTGGAATATAGATTTGGCCTACATCTTCTTTGGGTCCCAACATTCTATGCTGGTTACTACTAAAAGGAAACTGAAGTCTTATTTAACTCATAAGGGCTATAAATGAGTACCACGGGGGAAAGATGGGGAGGATGGTGTGTGTGTCCTGACTGACCAGGATCAATTGTGATGTCCTTCCATCACTTCTCTGAGGCCCTCCAGCTGCAGGTGACTGTCTAAATATCCAGGTCAGGTGCTTGTCTGTTTCTCTAAGATCTCAGATCTCCGACCATCCATCATTGTCCAGTTTAATAGTCTCTCACTCTGACCAGCTGGAAGAATCTTGCTTCTAATCAGAAATGTCCACATTTGGGTTTAAACCTGTTTCACACAGGAACTGCTCAGCAAATTCCCTCAGGTGGGCTGGGTACATGATCCAGACCCTTGATCTCCCTCAGGCTCAGCCGTTCGAATGTGTTTAGTTGGACATTCCAGGCTGTTTTCTTTCCAGCCATTTTCCGATTTTCCTGTTTATCCTGGATCATATGATATCTAGTTTCACAACAGACTTTTTTTAAATCACGTGACCCAAGGAAAGCACTCTGGCCACTGGTAGGCTGACTTACACAGGATGCAGCAGGTTTACGTCATTGCTCCGTGTCTACAGTTTATCTCTCTTCTCTGAAACATGAGAAATGTTACACTTCCAGAACCTGTTTTGGATGAGCTGGATTTCCTACCAGTTTTACTATCAAAAGGTGGGAAATGTGACTTAAACAATACTAATTTATTTTACTACTTGACCATGGATATATCGATACATTTACTTTTAAACTTTTGTATCTTTGCATTTTTAGCTTTTATTACCTCTTGGGATTACAGTTTTCGGTACCTTCTGATCCCTTGTGTGGACAGTTTCTGTTTTTCCTAAAACTGTTCTAATACTGTGGAAAGATTTGGTCAGCAAATAAGTTCTTATTCTATCCTCAAACATCTTTTACTCTTCTGCAGCTCCCGACTGTTTGCTCCACCTTATCCCGCAGTTTTCAGAGAGCGATGAAAGAATACCTCTGCCCTTCCAGACCTGGTCTTAGCACAAGTGGAAGATCTCACATCTTCTGCTGGCTGGTGGCTGGCATTTCTTAGTCCATTCAGCTGGAGGAGCATATAGGAATAACATGTCCTGGGAATCATTGATAATTAAATCTGCTTTGTGTATGTGCATGCTTTATAAATCAGAGTAGGAAGATACTAACTTCACAAGCCTATAAAGAAGCCAGCATTAGGAACCAGAAAGTTGATTCACCAATAAAGAGGCCTGAACTTGAAGCATCTCCATGAATTCTTTCAACAGCACTTTTTCCACCTGGACTATTCTTTTTTTTTTTTTTTTGAGGAAGATTAGCCCTGAGCTAACTGCTGTCAATCCTCCTCTTTTCGCTGAGGAAGACTGGCCCTGAGCTAACATCCATGCCGATCTTCCTCTACTTTCTATGTGGGACGCCTGCCGCAGCATGGCGTGCCAAGCGGTGCCATGTCTGCACCTGGGATCCCGAACCAGCGAACCCCGGGCTGCCGAAGCAGAGCGTGTGCACTTAACCGCTGTGCCACAGGCCGGCCCCTCCACCTGGACTATTCTTATCGAGCCACATGTTTTGTGTTGTTTCATATGACTCTGGATGAATTTTGTTTTAATGTTTTGCTGTCATTCTTCTATGATTTTAATACTTCATGTTCTTCTTTCCCACTGCTGTTCATCAGTAGCTCATGGCCTCTGCAGGTTAAAGGGAACTCAGCAGTCAGTCATCTGACCCCGCCTCTCAGTTCATAGTGAAACCCCTGAGGCTGAAAGGTGGAATGCCTCACCAGATTTGTTCATCCAGATGATGGTGAGACTAGAACATCACAGGCTCAGGCTCCTGGCTAACGGTTGGGCACCCTCTGTGCTCCAGATGCTGCCTCTTACTATGCTGTTTGCTTCTTTCTCTCCAAACTCCTGCCACAAATTGTATAAACTCATGCCACAAATTGTGTTAACAGTTCTTTCAGATGTAGCTTTTATCTTAACTCAAGAGTTAGATTTAAGAACAAAGTTTCTAGGGGCTGGCGGTGTGGTGTAGTCATTAGTTCATGTGCTCTGCTTCGGTGGCCGAGGGTTCACGGGCTCGGATTCCAGGTGTGGACCTATGCACCACTCTCAAGCCATGCTGTGGCAGCATCTCACATACGAAATAGAGGGAGATTGGCACAGATGTTAACTCAGAGACAATCTTCCTCAAGCAAACACAGGAAGATTGACAACAGATGTTAGCTCAGGGCCAATCTTCCTCACCAAAAAAAAAAAAAAAATAATGAAGTTTCTAGCACGCTGCCTCAGTGCTTTTCATTTCTCAAATGCACAAAGAAAGTTAAGGACTTTGGAATGAAGTTTATCTAGAGTCTGGAAAATACCAGTGAGGCAGAGGAGCATTTATCTTGTAGTTGTCAAGGGTGAGTAAGATGAAAATGATTTGAATGTCCTTAGTAGAATAAATGTAATTTAACCTCAGTATTGAAAATGCAAATGTATTTGCTAATTTTAAATTCCTATCTAGCCACAAATTCTTAATTTCTAATCAATTACTTTTTTTATTTTCCTGCTATAGTCGAGCTGTCTTTACTTTTCCATTATCTCATTAAGTGACCATGCAGCATGATTTCATGCTGGTGTTTATCTGGCTGGACCATCGTGTGTGTTCTGTTTCCTTACTTACTTGGGCTTCAACATCAGTTAACTTTCTTGTTTGCTCTGCGGTTTGGTTTAGTAGGTTGGTTCCTATTTCTATCATCACAGCCGTCTGGTTCTGTACTGCATTCTGTTGCATCTCGACCATTTCTTTCTTCATGTTGTCCTGGATATAATTCTCAAGCTAGGAAAGAACACATGTCAGGAAGACAGTCATTATCAGATGACCAGAAGACTTAATCCTAAATATTTTCTCTTTCCTTTAAAATATCTATTGGAAGACTTGTGCCTTGCTTTCATTCTGAAATCTTGCTTTTTTTTTTTTTTTTTAATCACTAGTAGTAAAATACAGTGTGATTTTGTTAAGTCAAAATCAGGCAGCTTAGTAACATCCCGTGTAGGAGACGAATGTTCAGATCCCTCCAGAAGTCCACAGGGATCTGTGGTGAGGGATGTATGAAGCCACAGCTCAGGCCTGGGCAGATGCGTGCCAGCCGGCAGGAAGGACCATGGGGATTTCACTGTGTTACATCCACTCTGCCAAGCTGAGGCTCTGTCCATGTGACGCAGGAAATGAAGATTTGATACTAAAAAGCATCACTTGTTTCTGCCACTTTCTAGACTTATGGTTTCTCAAAATATAGATGTTAGTAGGCTCTCTAAGACAAGAATATGAGGAAAGGCACACCTTTGGGTTTTCCCCATAACTAAGAATCACCCCTCAGTTCCATATTCTGCAGTGGCCCCTACTTCCCTCATATTGAGTTCATCATGCATCCTACCCATTAAGTTTTTCCTACCAGGTATGCATTTTTCACGATTTCGTCATTTAATATATCAGGCAAACTTTTAATCCTACACTAGTCCATTCATCATCTCATGTGCCAGTCAAGACTGGTTCGTCCTCCGTGAGTTACTGTGGATGATGGGCATGCTGACTCATTGTAACGTTAGCTTAAGCATGAGAGAGTGAAGAAGCTAATTTCACTGCTCCAGGTATTGATACCTATATCTTTCTCAATAAAATTACATAATGGTATATAAATTCAGGACAGCATGGGAAAGAGCATGTGGGCCTCAGGCCATGGATGCCTTCTCCCCTGTTTCAAGCCTTTGACTCTAGTTAAGTTGCTTAACTTTTGGGGGCCCCAGTGTCCTCATATATACAATAAAGTTTCTCATTGGTCAGAGCAGTGTTTTAAGGATTACTTAAGCTATGCTTTTAAAGTCATTGTCCATGTATAACTTTGGATGCTTAAAATATAATTTCCTTTCTTCTTTGTTTTCACAATGATCCAATGATGGGAGCCATGATTCCATACATTGATTCAAACTATAGGCTCATGAGGACAGAAACCCTATTTTTATTTCTTTTTCACATAGTTACAACTCAAACATTTTTTATTAAATTGAATAATTGGAAGTAGATTATAAAACTGCCTCAAGTGCCTTTCTTTAAAACTGGTAGTTCTCTGCAGAAAAACCATTTGTAGAGCCAGTCATCAAACATAATTTCTCCTAAAATGTTAGCCACTAAATAATTTTGTCCTTCTCCCTGTAAGAGTGAGAAAAATGGAACGGGAGAGGCAAAGTTTCTCCCAGAGAGTTCAAGGGCTCCTTTGTAGGTGCAACTGATGAATCGTCTTGGGCCTCAGGGCCAGTCTTAGAAGCGGAAGGTTGCTGTTTCCGTTGCTTGCTCGCCATTGACTCTGTCCTTGCTCCCACTCCCTCCGGGCTGGTAATCTTGATGGTTAATGGCCACTCCCTGGTTCTCTCTTGGTTGTTGGGCAGAGCAAGTAGCATGAAATCTGACAATTACTAAGGCTCTGATCATGTGCAAAATCTTGTAGTTGAAGCCTTCTCAACATAAATCACAATAGATTAGACCATTATAAAAAAAAAAAAAAATGAAGTCCTATTCCTCAGCAGTCCAACATCTCTGATAGAGACTCCATAAACTCTCAAGAGTGGTACCCTTGTTAACCCTATATTAACTAGCTGGTGCTAACTGGCTCAGACTTTTTAGTGGCTGTGTTCTTTCTTTCTTAATTCATTCTTCCCTTCCCCCTGCCTTTTTAAAATTATAGCTTTTATGATTTAAATACGAATTTAAAAGAACTTGTAGATAGAAGTTTATAATTTCCCTTTTTCCCTCTCCCACTCTCTCTCTCGCTCTCATCACCGGGGGTGATGGAATTTCTGAGGTTAGGGTTAAAGCTGTATAAGTCATCCAGAGGGGTTGTTTTAGTTCCTCTTAACACCCAGCAAAGATAATATTTAGAAAGACTTATTCTGGGAACTTTGGAACCATTAAAGATACGCTCAAGCTGGAGTTTGGTTTAAGTCCATACTCAGAAGTAATAATTTACAAAATAGTATAAATAAAAGTCTTAACCTTCTTATTGATTGCAGTACTTAAAAGCTAAATAAAAATAATTCTGTCTTTCTCTCTGTAAATCATGTAACTAGAGGGGGAAAATGAATCCTTTAATCCTCCCCCACTCCCATTTCTAGACCTACTTGGTAAATGTGGTCACAACCATCAAGAGACATGAGGAGATTGTTTATAATTTGACATTTTAAAGTCAAATTCTCATTTAAAATTAGACTTAGGAACTTTAACAGACATAAAAGACCTAATTTTTAAAAATAAAATTTCTTAACTTTATTGCCATATTATTTTCTAAACTTGGAAACGATAGAATGCAAAATACTTTTTAAGTCGCTGTTTTTTCTGCTTTTCAGGATGACAGAGGATGTGTATGTGGTAGGCATGTGTGAGTGTGTGTGGTTCACCTTACATTGAAGCAAGTTACAGAGCTATGTATACACGTGATGAGTGTGCATATGGATATTCTATATAGTATATATGTGTGTAGTGTCTATATACAACTAAATAAAGGAAAATTCTATATAATACTGACCCAATTGCTAACTAATTGAAGTCTTTAGGAGAAAAGTGGAACAAAAACAGAAATATCGTGTGTTACAGATTTTGTGTTGATTCTTAAAAAGATTTGTGCTCTTACACTTGAAGCAGTGAAAATAAATTAAGATTTTAAGAGAAATGGGTGATGTGACAGTCATGGACTCTTTAAGAACAAAGAATATGTTTAGTCCCAGAAGCAACAGCAGCAGTAGCAATACGGTAACTATAGTTAACGTTTGTCAGTTCCTTCCAGTGTCTCAGCTGCTGTCTCCATCTCATTCTGTGGCCTCCAGGTGCCTGGTATTGTGTGGGCATGGGTGCTTCTGAGGACTGGCACGCCTGTAAGCAAACTGGTAGTTTAACTCAGGGGCCACGCCACACTTTTCCTGCCTTTCAACAGCCAAAAGTGTATATCCCAAAACTGGCCTGAGTGTGCCTTCCAATTTCGAAAATTCACAGTGCCTTAAAAAGCAGATAGACCACCTACCACGTGGTTAAGGAAGGGGAGGGCATCGTTTTTACTAACAGAAAAGCCTAGAATCGAAGATCACCAATGCTGATTTTATTTCCTGGGAACGTCATGACAGAAGAATCTGTCTTTCCCTCCAAAGACTAGTAGTAATTTTTAAAAAGAAAGAGTTCTGACGTTCATAACGTAGGGTAAAAATGAACATTTCCAAAGGAAGATCTCCTATTTAATGGAGTCTCCCTAAATCGTTACAAGTCAGAGCATAAGACCAAATCTAGAAATGAAGCCTGTGTGACTGACCCACCCGGATAGATGCACCTTGAAATTTGCCTGGCTCTTGATCTTGGTGAATTAGTTCTTTTCTAGTTTATTGCCCTAGAATAAATGTCTTCCTGTTTAGCATCTCCCTTATTTTTAATGTGTGTGACTGAAACCCAGAAATATAGAAATCTGACCAATGAAATTCCATCCTGGTATATGGAAGTCTTAGTACAAGAAAATAGATGAGGCAAATAAGATCTCTCTTCCCATTGGCAGCCTGATACTCCACTCTGCTTTGGCAAAATTTCCTGTCCTCGCTATTTGCACTTAGCTGCTCTTATCAAAACAGTTCCAAGACACTTGAACCTCCCGAGGGAGGGGACATGGTTCCATCTCATTTCACATGTGTGACTTCGCATCCTCATGTTTTGCAGGAATGTTTGACACTGCCTTCATATCTGAAGACGATTAGGCAGTCATTCTGCTTTGTGAGTCCACATGTCTCTGAAAAGGTCCCCACTGTAAGTTTGGAAGATCTGTGTGGACATTCCTTCTGTCCCCTTCTTAGTGAATGGCCTGAGCACTCTTCAAGTGTGGGTCCTTGAACTGTTTCTCTTTCCTTAGCATTCAAATGAATTCTCCAAGTTTAATTAACATTTTAAGGCTATCACTGTCATTATAGTTGCATAGATTGTTACTGAGTATTATTTTGATTTGCCAGAAAAGAATTACACCCTGAATGCAGCCTTTAAAAGTTGGCAACACGTTGAAGCTCCAGCAACTAGAATATAATATTTTAACACATCATAGACATACGTATTTTTTTACTTTAAAATATGTCCTGAAGTTTTTCACTACTTGCCAACATTTGGAACGATCACATTTGACAGGGAAAATAGGTCCATTTGCAAGGCAACTATGGCAGATTGATTGCACATTAAAATGTTCTGCTCACGATCTTCCTTCTCACCAAGATTATCATCATTATTTTTTCTACCAAAAAGAAAGTAATCTTGAAATTGGATGGGGAAAGGAAAACATTGATAGTGTGTGAAAACTGTCCCCAACTTCGAGATTTTGATGTTGGTCCCTTTTATATGGATCCTGGTTGAGAGATCATTTCTACTTAAATAAAGCTCCGTGCCCAATGCCTCTTAATTGTTGAGGTTTTTTGTCCATTTGAATGACGGAATTTCCCTGGGAAATTAACAAATAACTTGAGGTTTCACTGGAAACATTTTACTCTCTAGCATTTCAATTTAGAAATGAAGTAACTATTCTCTCTTACACATACCTCCCCCCCAAAAAAGGATGTTTTTTCTGACCTCAGCAATCCCTCCTGACTTGATCTGTTCTTCCTGCCCAACGTCTACCATCCTCTCTCTCCTGGGTTGTCATGCAGCCCCTAACTGCCCTCCCACCATCCTGCCCGGAGAGTGAGGGTGCTCAGTGCAGACTCGATGATCAGTGAGTGCCATTCAGATCCCTCCCTGCACCTTCGCCTGTAAGAGGAAGTGCAGATTCCCTGGCTTGGCAGCACACGCCCTTTCTGATGGTCCTCTGTAATCTCCAAGCCTCATTTCTGTGTGCACTTGCCTCCTGGCTGTACCACACCACTTAGGCTGCTTCACACCTCTGCTCTTTGTCTGCGGCTGCCTTTGCTTGGAGTCCTTCCCCCTTCCTTCTGCGATTACACCCTGTCCCACTGCTCCACCTTCCTCAAAGATCCCCACCATGTTGTGTGCTGCCTTTTGTTACCAAAAAACATTTTGTATTTGTTTCATTGATTTTTAAATCTCCTAATACTATAGGTTTGTATTCTTCTTTGCTTGGGGTACTGAAATGCTATAGCCATATAGCCTAGTAACAAAAGGAAAACATTTCCTCTTACAATTAGTTTGAAAACTTGAATGCAAGATTATTAAATCCAGGGATATTCTGTTTGGAAGGCTTTTGACCTAATGTTCTTGGTTCCCTGTCATGAGTAAACTGAAACATCTTTTGAGATCTTCAGACAGAAAAGTAGCAAACTGGATTTTCCTCCCCCTCCTTATAATGTTTTTTTTTTAACCTAGAGATTTTCCTGCCCAAACAGATGTGTACTCAGCAGTATTTAATGAGAGATGCTGAGATTAAAGGGGAATGGCCAGGAGATACATGACTTGGGCAGGCTTTTGTCCTATTAAACACATGCAAGGAGACCGGGAGCAGATGTACCATCCATGTGTTGGAGACCAGGTTCAAATCCCCCATGGGCTGGGAAGTAAGTTTTTCTCTGTTTCCTCTGTGTATCGATGCCATACTTGAATCTACATAGCCTAGGAAAGTCCATGTCAAAGCCATGTGCCTTCCGTTGACTGTATTATTTTGGCCTTTCTGTCCACATTAGTGTAAGGCCTGGCCTTACACTTGAAATCACAGGAAGCATGGGCCTCCAGCAGAGGTTTCCAGGTGGTCCTTGAGCAAACCTGCTTCCATCCACCATAACTCCATGGACCCCACCTGCAGAGGATCTTTAAAGCACTTTCTATAACTAGTTTGTTCTCATCTCTTCTTTTCCCTCTTTTCTGTGAATAATTCATGAGTGACTTTCTGCACTCTGACACTGTGTCTAGATAACCTCTTTCCTATTGTCACTAGTAGAAAGAGACTAAAAGTGTGCTTGTTGATGACTGTAAAGCTGAACACGTGATACGGAATAGAGTTACAGGCACCGGTTGGTGCCGTACTAAACCTAATAGTCTGTCCTCCTCCTCCTGGACAGATAAAATTTAAAATAATTTGAGCATACCAGTATATCTGTGCTCCATCAAGTCATATTTCTTTGCTTGTATTTGTGAGTGTAACTACATATTCTTTTTTGTTAATTGAAAGAGGGTTATCACATACACTTACATTTCTTTGCTTTTTTGTATGTTACCTTTACTATCACTCCAAAATCTAAGGAGAAAATGTATTTCTTCCCTCCAAATGTTCCAGTCATTTCCTACTGATAAAATGGCTATTTTTCATCAGTAGCAGCCATTTTAAATGTAAGCAGGCTTAATGAGGCTGGCACAGTAACCTACTATAAATTTGAGCATTTCATATGGCAGAAGGTGTCATGTAACACCCATGTGAGGCTTTTTAGAGGGCTCTTAAGGTATATGTATATTTATCCAATATCTACTCAATATCTACCCAGATAGAGCTCTGGCTCACAGCACCTTACAGATACTTGTAAGTCAAGGAGCAGATAAAATGCAGCAGATATTGTAAGGTCATGTATAAGTTTACATACAGTAAGAGTCATTATAGCAATTTACAATTGCAAATGCCTATATGTGTGTATGTGTGTGTATTTTTATCTCACTTGATTCTCACACTGCCTTAGCTTGGGTTTCCCCCAAAGCAGAGCCTGAAACAAAGGCATGCATGCAGGAAGTTTATTTAGGAAGTGGTCCCAGGGAGCAGCCGTGGAGGACGGGCGAGGGGAGCCGGGAGGAGAAGGCCAGTTCAAACATGTGGACTCGGTTAGCCACCACCGAGGCCATGGGCAAAAAATCCCGCAAGACCTTCTCAGGAGCCCTGGGAAATGTGTCTCAGAACTGTCCAGCAGGGGCAAGAAAAAGGACACTGCCATCCCTTCTGTGCAAGGATAGCCCTGTGGGCATCAACTCTCCCACACTTGGGGTTGTACTCGCGGGAGCACTGACCGGGTTTCTACTGGTGTCTCCAGCCAGCTTGGAGTTGGAGACGTTGCTGGGCAGGGAGCAGGGGTTTGTGGGGCTGCCCCACAAGGACTGGTCCCTGTGGGAATAGCTGAAAGATGAGGTGGGGCCGCAGGGATTGGAATCGCCACGAGAGGTGTTCCCTGAGACAGCAGGCTGCTGCTCTCAAGCGTCTTTTACAGAGGAGAAAACTGAGGGTCAGAGCACTTGCACGCCTCACCCACAGGCCCCGAACCTGAGTCTGCGGCAACAAAAAACGAGGCTCAGATGGAGTGGCGCGGGGACCGCGTCGCCTGGGACCTGTGGGTAAAAGCTCATGGCAGCAGTTTGGTGCAGTTGGAAACCCAGCCCTGGTGCATGTGCTGCAGAGGAGAGCAGTCAGTCGTAAAAGCAGCCCCTCTGAAAATGACAGGGTTTCTTACAGATTGGAGAGAGGGGAAGGCTGGAGACGAGAAACGAGGCCATGAACGCTCTGTGAGGAAGACAGGACATGAGCTGGACAGGCTATAGCAGCAGAATTGAGAAGAGCTTCACTTTTAACCTGAGCAAATCCTCATTCACATCAGACATTCTGCAGACCTCAGCCACTGGTCTGGGTCCTGGGGTGTTCTGTCAAGTTCTCAGCTTTGGAGACACTAGGCACGTCTCCTACAGAGGTAGGAAGGGAATAGAAACTGTTCTCTCCTTTATAACTTGAACTGCGTTATCAATTATTACAAATGGGAGCATCTGAAATTCGGATCTGAGAATCAGACTGAAGAATTTAGGCTACAATTTACTGGGGATTTCTTTTCTAATGGAACTAAAGTTGTTCTTGCCTCTCTGAAATTAAGGTGTACTAAGAGAAAAAAATAATGTGAGTAAATATTTCAGTGTCTTTCTATGGCAGACAGAATCTTTGAAATGTATGTCTATATTCGTAGACATATGTCTTCCTGTGTGGAGATATATATAGATGGAGAGAGATCCATCCATTTTCACTTCCCTGTGAGATGATAGTCCTGCAAAAGCTTGGGGGGAAAAGGCTTTAGAAGTAAAAAATATTGTTGAACTCTCATTTTATGAATGAGATCACTAGGACCTGGGTCACAGTGCTAGCCCATAGCAGAGGAAAATTAAAATCCTGGTGACACAGCTCCTGGTCAAACCCTCTCTCCACCACACTGATATAGCTGCTCATAACTAAAAAAATGTGCCTCCAAGGTTAACAGTTTTACTTTTTCACTTCTAAGATGAAGTATTCAGATCCCAAAGGTTATTTATGTCTTTTATCCTTCCTGTTTCTGCTATCACTGTCTGTATTATGTGGGTTTGCTAAAATCCACATGGATTTCTAGGATTGTCTTTGGAGCAGCCCTTTTTTTCCTCCGTAGCATGAAATAAATTTACACTGTCACCATTACTGTACTAGATGACCAGGAAAGGGAAAAGACTAAAGAAACTTAAGTGGTTTTTGTCTTGAAGATACTTTCAAGACAAACCCGTTCCTTTATAAGGAAGGCAGGAAGCTTGTGTTGTTTCTTTCAAAGAAAGGGAGGGAGGGGGACTTGGGAATGCAGATGGGAATGCTGGAGAAGTCTCAGCAGTGGGCCTTGCGTGCCCTGCTGACCACTGCACATCAGGACAGACCTCCAGCCAAGCCCTCTGTAAGACCGAAAGGTGGAAAGAATTCCAACCGGGAGAATTGGAGGGATAATGTTGGAAGATGCTCAGAGTACATCGGATTAGTTTGCATGGAAACTTAGCGATCAAGTGTTCCGTCTCTTGTATATGGTGATGTACTGCTGACGCACCGTCAGCGAAATGTGTTTTTGTGGTATTTTCTCAGAATAGCTGATGGCTCTCTTCTGAACTGTTCATATTCTCTTGCCTGAACACCCTTCTGTCTGCTTTACCGTGGGTTAAAATAAATGGATACAACATATGTTTGTCTACTCTCTCCACCGATTTGACATTTCTGGGAGCCCTGTGTGACGGTGCCTGTCTGTGGGGGGGGAGAGCTGTGAGCTTCACTGAGCATCACGCTCTGGGTCGATGGGTACAGCCGCCCAAACCACAAACGACAGTTGATGCCGTAATAAGGCTGGGAAACATCTAGGCAAGTGTGGTCTTTTCATTTTGATTTTCACGTTCATAAGCTAATGCTGCAGCTTTTTTTAGTTTTATGATTTTATAACACTTGAAGTTCACGCTTTGCTGAACCATTTGGGAGGGAAAGTCTCTCTCTTCTACTGTATTAGACTATCTCTAATTTGACTTCTGGTTCAAACAGTCCTCGTCCTCGCAAGTGTTTTAAGCCACAAAATGTTCTTATTTTGGTATTTATTTACATAATTCAGTGGCCTGGGTACACATACCTTAAGGAATTGTATACTTGCCTGTGCTTTGCAGAAGCAAAGCTATCTAAAAGTGATCGATCCTTTTTTAATGCATGTTAGAAATACAAACTATTTGTTTGATTAGGCTATGTTTTGCATGTTAATTTTTAAAGCTGTGGTGCATTTTTAAGCATGTTGACAACTCATTTTAAACCTGATCCACAGCAGAATTTTTTTCTAATCAAACAGTGCAGCAAAGCAATATTCAACACTCAAATTATGTGGCAACACAGAATAGTATAGATTTTGGTGGGGTTTTTTTGCTAATTATGACTTCTTTTTAATCTTTATTTCTTGATCTTAAATTTGATAAGAAGTATATTTAATGTATGTCACAGTATTTAGTGCTCACTGTTGAGATGTTGATAGGCAAGCTGGGACTGCTGTTCACGCTGGAAGGGCCGTAGAAGAGCCTTAACCACGTGCCACTTCTGTCTGTGGCTCACGGTCCAGCGACACCGCACTGAAAACCACACGCACCATGCTCTGTGAATGGCTGCAGTTTGACTCCACGAGAAGAGAGCCCCAACTGGGAACTGCAAACAATGATTATGACTTTGGACAAATCAGTGAGCTTCTAATTATGTCTTCCAAGGCCTCCTGACCCGAAATAAGAGAGTATCTTGCTACAAAATATATGTTGTGTCAAACTTCTCTTTACAAAATACCAGTTCTAGAGATGATGCTGTTTCTGACTCATTTTTAGAGGGAGCTTATTTCGATCTTTTATTTCAGGGGTGTGTCATTCATATACTAAGGGAGTCACTTTCTCTCCAGTGATTGAGTAAGAATACTTATGAAAATTTGGTCAGAAAATGAAGGTGTCATTGCTCTAAATGGAGTTTAAACACACATCATTTTATTTCTATAGGATTAGTTACTTATCCTAAAGTAATTTTTACATAACATTTCACTCTAAGAAGGAGTTCATTTAAATAAAGACAGATATAGCGTATAGAGTTACACTTTGACATAAAAGAACCTTTCTTACATACTAACTTGCTATATATAAAATCTGTTGAACTGTCCAAATCATGAGGACCTGAAATATGTTTTGCATCCAATTGTATGATACCAAATTGAAACTGCTAAATAACCTTCTTTGGTGAGGACTTTTTGCTTGCTTCCTACTCACAATAGAATTGTTATTTGGATTTGCAAATATTACTCCATGGGGACTATTTGATATATTAATGTACTGCAACTCAATTTTTAAAAATAACATAACAGATTGCTATTAAAATTAAATGCTGTCACAGGCATCATTTTGAGCAAAAGAAGCCACGCCCAAAAGAATGCTTACCGTTTGATCCCATGTATATCAAGTTCAAGAACAGAGCAAACTTACTGATAAGACAGAAGTCAGAATAATGATTTCTGGGCGGGAGGTGTTTAGAGGGGTGCAAGGAAGATTATTAACTGGGAAGGACATGAGGGAACCTTCTGGGACGCTGGAGATGTTTTATATCTTGATCTCGGTTCTAGCTACTTGAGTAAATTAATATTTTAAAAGTTCACGAAGCTGTCAATTTAAGGTTAGTACACTTTATATACTTTCTGTGTTTTAGACCACAATAAAAAGATTTTTAAAAGGAAAAGATGTTAAAAATGAAGTGTTTGACAAATTTTGCTGTGACACTATGATCCTAGTTGCTATGGGAGGTTTTATTTATCTCTGTCTGCAGTTTTCATCTGGTTGTACCTGCATACTGCCTAAAGAAATGAATTTTGGAAAAGTGATTTTTAAAGTGACTGTCTGCAAAGAGCTATAGATTAAACCATTCCAGCTTCCCAAAGGGGTTAAAAGTATTCAGTTAGGTAAACTAGTAATTTAACATTCCGAAACTCAGTTCTTTCCGGATCAAGCATAAAAGACATTTGCTCTTGGAAGACCAAGAAAGAATTCAAGCAGTTCCCATTAGTCTAAAAATAAATAATAAATAAATAAATGTCTGAGTCATGGGTTGCATTTTGTTGGAGTTCAGTGGCTTCGAGTGTAGGAAGAAAATGATTTATTCTCTGAATAGTTGTGCTACCCATTTGCCCACTGGAATGAATACAGAATTACTCTGAGAAAAGTGAAATAAGTGAATTAGTCTACTGAATTTAATCATATTTTGAGTTACTCCAATTTAAATATTTCCTACTTTTGAGCAACATTATAAAAGCCTGAATAAAGAAGCTTTATGTCTGTCAGACGAAGGTGGGGAAGGAGTTCTGTTTGTGATTTTGGAAGCTGTTATAGAGTCATCTTTACAGCACAGGTCTGGGGACTCAAACACCCCTGGGTATGAATCCTAGCTCAGATACATACTAGCTACCAGGTCAATTTTTTTTAACCTCATATTTCTCATTGGTAAAATGGGTATATAAATGTCTCCTCTGCTATGTTAGGTGAAAATTAAATGGAATAGAATAGCAGAGTTCCCAAACTGTATGCCGAGGCACCCTGGGTCCCTGCAGCAAACTCAGGAGCACTGGGAGATAGTTTAAATGTTCAAGGGAGACCTGACAGTACTTAGCGTCTGTCAGCCACTGCAAGAATTAGCGGCTCAAAGTAGCTCTCATGGTTTCAATGCTGTTAGATAGTGCTACTGTGCAAAACTGGGTTTTTGGTGGCTGCTGTTGCAAAATGCCAAGTACTGCATGAAAGTCAGAATAGAACTTGAAATGAGGGTCATGGTGTCCGATCTGATGCCAAAGTTTGAGAAGCTGAGCAGTACCTAACTGGCAAGTATATTCCACTCGTAAATAATTGGAATTGCTTAAAATTAAAGTATCAATTTTTACTTTCGATTTATGTGTATTTGTATTTTCAACTGGCTACTAAATTGTCAGGACGTAAATATTTACGTTGTTGAACATAACCACTTAGTAAATGTAACTGTTAGGTGCTCCTTTTGGCCTGGGGATGCCATAAAGAAATAATTGCTGAGACACTAAAGGTGCCATGAGCTGAGAGGTTTCAGAAGGTTTTGCATAGAACCTTGCTGTTAGTAGGATATAAACTCAATCCACTCTCCTCCTTCCGTTCCCCCAATCCACATACTGTCTTTAATTGCAATCTCGATGATTTGATGCCTTTATTGGAAAACCAGTAAATCAAAATGAACTAGTAAATTGTGTAAGATCTTCATTGAGATGTATTCTTGAATACTTTCCTAACTTCTGAAACTGTTAAGAAAAACAACCATGTTTTTTGCAAGGTAGTTTTCTGGGTCTCCTTGCAGGCTAACACCTTTTATAAGTGTAGTGTGCTTCAGGAGAAATGTCCTCAGAGCAACGTGCCTGTGTTCTGTGGAATGGCATGGCCGCCTCAGGCCAATATGGTTTGGGTGGTGTACTGGCAGTACAGAATGTGTGCCCATTTGTACCAAAATAATGTGGTCCATTTCTGCGTGGAATTTATAGTTTGCATGCTTGCCATCCTCACCTGTACTAAGCTGAACTCATTTTATAACATACAGAAAAGCCAAATTTACTTGAACACCAAAGCAATTTGGGAAGTAAATTTTCAGTGTGATTCTCCAAATGCTTGTGGTAAAAGTACAAGGGACTTGAATCATTTTCCCATAATTAGTTGCAGTTCTGGAGGTCTGCCTCCCCTCCCTAACCCTACTGCCTTGCATGCATGTCTATTCCAATGGAAGCTAGTGGAAAATTCCTATCCGCTTTCACTTCAGTGCCATGAGTTATAAAAAGCATGTCATTCAGAACTGATTTTTTCTTCTGCATGCTTGAATTTTTACTCATAACTTGAAGGGGAAAAAAATTATTTCAAAAGATATTTCTCTATCCCTGGGGTGAGGGGCCATAGTATCCATCACCATGGGCCACTATGGATTAGCTGAGTTTGCTTCATCTTTAGGGGGTCAAACATTTATATCAACGAGTGCTTTTTGAGTGATAGCATGTGACAATGCAGCACACTACCACCTCTTTTTCAGAACCACAGTGACCCTCATTCACGGAAGTCACTTAAGATTCACATCTTAACTGATTCATTCAGTAGGGACTAAAGCTCACATGCAAGTGAGAATGAGAGGTGAGCGTGCACATAGGAAGTGGGAATGAGGGGTGAGGACGCAAACAGGAAGTGGGAATGAAGGGTGAGGGTGCACACAGGAAGTGAGATGAGGGGTGAAGGTGCACACAGGAAGTGGGATGAGGGGTGAAGGTACACACAGGAAGTGTGATGAGGGGTGAAGGTGCATGCAGGAAGTGGGATGTGGGATGAGGGTACATACAGAAAGTGGGATGAGGGGTGAAGGTGCATGCAGGAAATGGGGTGAGGGTGAAAACAGGAAGTGGGAATGAGGGGTGAGGGTGTGCACAGGAAGTAGGAGTGAGGGGTGAAGGTGCATGTAGGAAGTGAGAATGAGGGGTGAAGGCAAACACAGG